>NC_136857.1:5032826-5275167 GCF_951799975.1 Gobius niger | reverse complement strand
GAATTAGATGCCACAGATATGACACGATTTGTTCACACAGGCTTACTGAATCCCGTATTGAATGTAGTGTTTGTTTCCATTTCTATGCACTTGTCAACAGAACAGCCCCCGTGAGCGTTGTAGTGTCCTAAACATCACCCTCAGCTGTGTCGCTGTGATCAGTGAATAGTCTAGAAACGTCGAGTACGCTTGAACTACGTCACCGCGTCATTCTTGTCCTCGGTTACGCAGCTAAATCCGGAATTGAGTGGTCCACGAACAGAGGCGTCTGCGCTTTAACTCTTTCTTTAAAGAAAATATACCTCTTTCCTCAAAACGGTGTAAACCTACGAAGAGGGAGTCTACAGCAGACATAGACATGTAAGTTTACGTTGACTTAATGGCGGCTGGTGAATGAAACGCACAGTGTTGTAGCTTGTGGAGCTAGTAAAGAGGTAGCGTAGCGAATACACGCTTTGCAGAAGGCGGGAGGATGGCCTTACGAGAATAGCAGAATACTCCGCTTCAGACACGCATAAAAATGAATGAAAACTCATACTAAGTGTAAGCTGCGGGGCGCTGACACTTGTTTTCTCCAATATTTACGTACGCGTGGCCTCCCGTTTAGTTTTACATAAATATGTACCGCGTGGTAAACTCATGGCTAACAACAATGCTAAGTGTTCACTGAATGACAAGTCTTAAGTTGTTACACCAGATCACGTATGCATTGATCATGTTCTGGAATTGTTTAAAACTAAATGGGAGAGTAAATATTTTTTTAGCGATTATTGTGTATCTTGGCTGTATTTAATCGTTTTTTCATTACTAACCTTTCCTGGGTTAACGTTCCACCCTCTTTGAGCCATCAGGTTAGGTAGTTATAAATGTGATCTTTTCATCAAAGGCTATATAGTACACCTATATTATTTCATATGCTGAATATATCCCTATATGTCACTATACGTATTATTCGCTCTTTTCTAGTTGTGAGAGATTAATTTCAACCAAAGTGTATTCCTGGGGAGTGTTCAGAAAAAAACCTTTTAATCTCGCACCTTTAACTCCTTTTTCCCCCCCAAAAAGTATCCCCTGGAAATACCATCATAATGTCACATGAGCACAATGCAACCAGACACTGGGCAGTAACTTAATACAAAGGCTTTTTGATCGCAAGCTGTTGTGGCTGAACAGTTGGCTGCTGAGTGGAAACCATTTGCTGGGGGTAGTTTATATTAATCGTGCACCAGAGGCAAACCAGGTTAATGTTTATCTCATTACTGCCAACAATTAAGCCAAACTAAGCTGGGGTAGTAGTATATAAGTTCAGACCCTTAAGAATTCAGTCACTGAGCTTTGACTAATGGAGTCCGGCACCAGCTCTGATTAAGACTAAGAATGGTTGCTGGAATTTTGATTGTGAGGGAGTCCCCACGTTTATAGCAAAGTGGTTTTAGCTTTAGAACTTGGCAACCCATGTGCTTTCTGATTAAAAAACAAAAATGTAAACACACACAGCTCACGTAAAATGTTTTTGTAATTGTGAATGCATTATTTTTACTATTATTGTTGTGTACTGTTTTCTTTCTTCTCACCTTAGCTTTAACACGTTTAAAAACCTAATTCTTTTTTTTGTAGGAATCCGGCAACTGCCAAGTGGTACGACAGGAGGGACTCTGTTTTCATAGAGTTCTGTGTGGCAGACAGTAAAGACATTAAAATCAATTTTGATAAAACAAAGTGTGGTTTCAGGTAAGGACAGCCGCTGTAATTGAATAAGAAAAGAATAAAAGAAACTTGTTCATTCATTATTCATTATTATTTGCACAGTTGTGTTGGAGGAACTGACAATGTCAAGCACGAGAATCAAATTGACCTTTTTGAAGCCATTGATGCAAATGTAAGTTGAGTAAATATTATACATTAACATTAGTATTGGAAACATTAACCTTTTTATTGTTTTTTTTTGCACTAATCCAGGAATCCAAACATAAACGTACAGATCGATCAGTTTTGTGCTATTTACGAAAAGCTCAGCCTGGAACCCCTTGGCCAAGACTAACAAAAGAGAAAGAAAAGGTGAGTTCCTCTATAACAAGAACTTTAACTTTTACTTGAATGCCTTGTATAATTCAATATGTGCATTTGATAGTTGACGTGGCTTAAAGTTGACTTCAACAACTGGAAAGACTGGGCAGAGGACTCCGATGAGGAAAACTACGATCAATTTTCAGACGTAAGTACTTCACAGTGGGCATATATATAATAGTATGGAGCAATGTTATGTAAGGGTAGATTTTTATGATATGACTTGTGTTTGACAGTTGATGCAAAACATGGATGGTGATGAGATTCCAGATCTAGACGTAAGCCCTTTTTAGACCTCAAATCTAAGTTTTATATTTGTTCCAGATGTGTTATATTTATATCTTTTTGTGTGCTGACTGTTGTTGTATTTTGCAGGAGGACAGTGATGATGAGAGTAAGTATCTTTAGGCCATCACCGAGCTCTTAGTCACATACGCTATGCTCTCCCATGAATGTATATTTACGTATTCTTTGTCTTTTCCAGAAATGCCCGATTTGGAATAGAGAACTGTATCGATGCAAGACTAAAATAAAAGAACTGACGACAGGAGGAACACGCAAACATTGAAAACAACTGTACATACTTTTGAGTCAGTAGCCATATTTAAATGAATAGTCTCTCGATTGTGTAAAGATCAGTCCGCTGAAGGTTGTTATGCATGGTTTTGTACAGAGCAGCTATCTCCACTTCCATTTGCTGTACTGCACCTTTTGGGTATCTTCTTTTACTGTTTGCTGTTCTAACAACTAAGCACACATTGACAGGTGAAAACATGGTATAGTTGTTTTGTAACAGAGCAATATGTGTTATTTACATTTGTTTTCAAATATGTTTTTATACTAAAAGATTCACCTATTCCAGACGTGGTTTTAAATTTACTGTATTAAGAAGTTATCATCATTTACAACCGTGCTTGTATCTATCCAAACAGCCTGACCAAGATTATTGACAGGATTTTTCTAACATAAATGGTTAAGAATTAGGTATCCACAAGGCCAGTGTTGGTTATTGCTTACATTTCTTTTTCCCCCCTCACTGTTTGATGTCTTTAAAAGTCTACATTACACAATAGTAAACATTTCATTATACCTGCTTTGATTGTTCTATTAAGCCTCTGATTTTTATCCTTCCAAACCCGTAACCTCACGCACTAATGTTAAGACTGCAGGTGGTGTGATGCTGCATAACTGAAGACGGTTGGGATGTCTTTTGCTGTTCTTGAACTTAATTTTACCCTTAAGAACATATTCAAAAGGAGATATGTGATCCAGTTATATTCACCATGTCATTAAAATGTGAGGGGATTCAAGTAACGTACAATTTCTGTGAACAATTCTCTTTTTTTTTATTGTCTACATCTTTCTAATAAACTGTTTATGAAATTATTGAAATTCCCTTTTTCCCCTATTCCAATCAACAGTACTATAACAGCTTGTACTTCTGATTGTACGATGGGCTAGTATACTACTTTGCTTAAAAACTAATCTTCAAAAAGTAATGCGCAGTATAAGGTGGATCTACGTTATGATTATTAGCATCATTATTTTTTAGGAACAGTTAATGGTCATTGATTGCACCAGTACTTTTATTAATGTTAAATTTGCTGGACGTGTATGTTTGCGTGGAGTTTACATGCTCGCTCTCAGCTATGGATTCCACCAGCCATGATTGCTAATTTAAACCCCAAAGGTTAGAGAATTAGTAATTGATTTCCTGGACATAAATTTGACTCTCAAATGAAAAAGAGGCCATATGTGTCCGTGGATACTGAAGGTTTGATACATTTAACTTGCACAAAGCGAAACTTCAGACTGAGGCGGTGCGAGAGGATGATGCTGTGGTAAACAATGTAACTTCATCTGCTCGCTAGCTAACATTAGCCACTGAACAAAAGGAAGTTTCGTGAGTACAAGTCATGGATCTATTACAAGTTAACTAACAATCTTGAAGGCGAATGTTCTGTGGCATAGGCTTTGATGTCTTGCTAGTCAGGCAGTGGATATAGGCCCTGGATATGGGACCCGGGGAACAGGTACGCACACTTTAGCAGGTGTACCGGTTTTTTTTAATTGTTTACTCTCTTGTACCAACTTGCCCCTACGTCTCATTTACGCCGCATGTATATTTTTTATGTACGTCTGCCATGAAATTAAACTAAAATCAATATGGTGGTTTAGACCAGTTCGTATTAACGCCTAGTTTTAACGTTAACGTCAAGGCGGAACTACTTTACTTGTTTCGACGGGGCAATAAACAGTGTGACACCACCGCGCCCCCACCCCCCATATTATTGTTGTTGTTATTATTATTATTATTATTATTATTATTATTATTATTATTATTATTATTATTATTATTATTATTAGTAGTAGTAGTAGTAGTAGTAGTAGTAGTAGTAGTAGTAGTAGTAGTAGTAGTAGTAGTATTATTATTAGTATTGTTATTATTATTATTATTATTATTATTATTATTATTATTATTATTATTAGTAGTAGTAGTAGTAGTAGTAGTAGTAGTAGTAGTAGTATTCTTATTAGTATTATTATAATAAACATACAACAAAAACTGTAAGGCACATTCGGTTGAGTAGGAAATCATAGATCACAGAACAGTGTAAAATTAATTACCGTGTAAACACAACCAAATGAAATATATACTAATAATAATAATAATAATAATAACAACAATAACGACAATAACGACAATAATAATAATGATTAGGGTTAGGCAGATTGGCTGGCTGTAACATTTGTCCTGGGCAAACAACTTAACATTGGTCCTGGACTCTTATTTACTTGGTGATATCTGATCGACCATGATGATGATGATGATGATGATGGTGATGATGATGATAAAATAAACACCAATCCCTGGAGAGGAGTCACTGAACTAGAATTATAATTAATCAGGATATACAAGTTGACAGATAGAGCTCAACAGTCCCACTCACTTTTGGTCACGTGTCTGGATCCGACGTAAAATATCCCATTTCATTTTGGCATAATTTTTTCAAAAAATTAAAATATTAAGAGTTAAACAGCACGATGTCAGCTTAAATTATGCCCTACGACCAGCGGCAGCCACCCCAGCCCCCAAACCAGGTACACATTATGCCCACACTTGGCCAGAGTTTGACACCACCTCACCCAAAATAAGCTGTACTGGTGCCGTATGCAGCTCAATAACGATGCGACTGAAGGGCTTGAAAAACAAAAGATGTCTTTAACGGCCTCGTCTCCTTGAATGCCCAAGAGAGCACGAAACATGGGACATTGAAAGGTGGAAGAAAGTTGTATTCTCTGGTGACCTGATGGTTTCCAATGTTACTGGCAAGAGAAGCAGATCCCACCTGAGATATTTTCTACACGCCACAGTGGAGGAGGCGCCATAATGCTCTGGGGTGCTGGAACAATGAGCAATGGTGGCACAGAGAGTAGAGCGGGTCGTCTCGTGATTGGAGGATCGGCGGTTCAAATCCCGCAGGTGTGTCCAAGACCCACCTTGCCTCCAGTGACTGTGTACACTGGTGTATGAATGAGAGAGTGAATAGGTGAGTGGCTGTAAAGTGCTTTGAGTGCCTAAAGCAGGTAGAAAGGCGCTATAGAAATGTGACCATTTAATTACAATGGAGTTTCATGAGTGGATGTTGCAGCAAGCGTCCCTCATGACTGAGAGCCCTCGTCTGTGTGGTAATGAGTGGGTTTTTCAACAGGACAACACTACAGTTCATCACAATGCCCGCAGGACAAAGGACTTCTTCTTGGAGAATAATATCACTCTTTTGGACTATCCTGCGTGTTCCCCTGATCTAAATCCAATTGAGAACCTTTGGGGAAGGGAAGTTTACAAACATTGACAACAGTTCCAGACAGTAGATGCCCTTCGTGAGGCCGTCTTCACCACTTGGAGAAATGTTCCCACTCACCTCTTGGAAACACTTGCATCAGGCATGCCACCGAAGAGTATTGATGTGATCAACAACAACAGTGGAGCTACTCATTACTGATGTCATATTTAGAACTTTGATTTCTGTTTTGAAGTAGGTTCAGGTTGTTATTTTGGAGGTTTAAACCTAAACTTTTGATCAGCTGCAAAACAGCCTATTTTAGTTCAATGGTTGTTTTAAGTAAGAGCTTTACTCAAAAGTATCTTTTGTCTCACTCTGATTTCCTCTTGTTGAATATTGAAGTTCTGCTCTGAACCTTGTTAACATCCAACCATGCCAAATGTGAATTTAATTTCATATAAAATATTAAGTGGCATTTGTTCCAGACTTTGTTGTGCTGCTTTTTCTTGCTTGTTGTTTTGAGTTTTTTAGTTTTTATTCAGCACATCAATAAATTACCTAAAGCCGTACCACCTTCGCTATGCCCGATCCCGGCAGATCTCGGAAGCTAAGCAGTGAAGGGCCTGGTGGGTACTTGGATGGGAGACCTGGGTGAATGTACTGTGTGAGTGGTTGGTGGTGGCCAGAGGGGCCGATTGCATAGACTGGTAGCCTCACTTCCATCAGTCTAGCCCAGGGCAGCTTTGGCTACAGTAGAAACTTACCATCACTGACTATGGTGTCAATGAATAATGCACGAAATTGTAAAGCGACTGTGAGCGTCTGGAAAAGCGTTATATAAGACGAATGCATTATTATTAAAGCCGTAAAAAACTGAAATTGTCAATTTGGTGTTTGTTGGACTTTGCATTGTGAGCCACTTAAAGAAAGTTTTGTCAAGTGCTTCAAAACCACAGAAATGTTATAAGTGATGGAAAATATTACAAGTTAGTTAATGCAGTGCAGAGCAATATGTTTTTCATAACATTTGTTTACAAATATGTTTCTGTTCTAAAAGTTTCTGATCTTGAATTCGTGTGGCCTCTTTCAGTCAATGTATGACACCGTCTGAGATGTTTCTATGAATTTGCAGAAACAAGAAAACGTCCTCTTCACCTGAAGTATTTGCCGGTGGATGGATGGTTGTGCACTACACATGCTCAGCCGGTGCCCCCGATGTCTGCCGCCATCTTGTTCCCCCAACTTACTAACCCAAACACAGGCGGGTAGTACTCAGCTACATTACTTTTTGAAGGAATTGCACTTCTTAGAGTAGTTTTACCATACAGTACTTTGAACTTCTACTTGAGTAAAATTATAATCTGTACTTTTAGTTGAGTAAAAAAATAATTGTTACTTTTTCCGCTGTGAGTAAATATTTAGGTGGTAATTTTGAGCTACAGTGGGGGAAAAAAGTATTTGGTCAGTTTCACATAGACATTCTATTGGATTTTGGCCAAATACGTTTTTTCCCCACTGTATATTATAGATGTAGTTCGCCTCGTGCACCTTGTTCTTTATAATATTTCGTTTTTCTGTATTTTCATGCCATTTTCTCTCCACATTATTTTATGTTTTGTTTCAATTACGGCTTAATTGAAAATAAATCTGACTTACTGTTACTCAGTACTCAAGAAACATTTTCTGCAAATTCTTTTTTACTTTTACTTGAGTAATTGTTTGGATCACTACTTTTTACTTGTACTTGAGTATAATTATTTATGAAGTAACGTTACTCTTAAGTTTAAAAAAAATGGCTACTTTACCTACCTCTGGGCAGTGTTGGGCAAGTTACTTAAAAATTGCAATATATTTTATATTAGCGATTAAAGCTTTAAAAATGTATTAAGTTTGTATTACATATTACTGTTTCAAAAATGTAGCTGAGTTACACTACTTTGAGTTACTTTTGAGTTACTTTTGGCAAAATATAAACTGAAAGTAGTAAAAATGCCACCGAGCACAAGTGCAGTAGGAGATTTCTTTTTCCTTTGCTTTCCCCCATTCTCTTGTGTTTTGTAAACGCAGATCTTATACACCAGTGTCCAACTTGATTTGGCATGTTACATGTTATTTGAGGGGAGTTTGGCATTTTTTCACTCGTACATTAAAATGCAATTCACTCATATATTCTTGTATTTTGTCTCAGTAATATGTTATATTCTTTAGTTACTGAAACAAATTAATTTATTTTTGTAACTCATTACTTTTGTTACCCCCAACACTGCTTCTGGACCCTATTTAGTCCTGACATCTTGTTAATAAACTGTTTATGAAACGATTGAAATGCCTTTTTTTCTATCACATACACTGATCAGCTGTGTGCTAAAAAAACAAATACTTCAAACAAATCTTTAAAAAGTAATGCATAAAGTAAAGAAGCAATAAGCATTATTTTTTCCCCTCAACTCTTCTTAGACTACTTCACATTATTAATATCATTGATTATTATTTTTATTCACATCAATTAACGGCCGTTGATTGCCCAGGTACTTTTATTATGAATATTAAATTTGCCGGATGTGTATGTGTGCATATTGCGTGCAGTTTAGATGCCTCCGCTCGCTCTCAGCCTGTTCTGTGATCATGGCCGTACCGGACCACACCAGCCATGTTTGCTAATTTAAACCCCAAAGGTTAGGGAATTAGTAGTTTATTATTTATCTACTGGACATCTGTGGACACAACATTGACTAATAGATGAGTAGGAAGCCATCGGCGCCCGTGGATACCGAGGGCTGAAAGGTTTGATACATTTAACTTGCGTAAAGCGAAACTTCAGACTGAGGCGGTGTGGGAGGATGATGCTCCGAAAATTGTGTGCGTGCACCGTAAACAATGTAACTTCATCTGCTCGCTAGCTAACATTAGCCACTGAACAAAAGGGAACTGACTCGTTATACAGTTTGGTGCGAGTCCAAGTAAGTTCACTGCAGTTGACTTTTACAAAGCCAGGGAACATAGATAGCAGTTCGTGGTGTTCTCTGTCTCCTGGTAGTGTCCCGGCGTGCTCGGAGTGCCTATTACCTGGCCAAGAGCTATCAACACCGCTCCACTTCCAATGCTAGCGTTACTCATTTTGGGGATGCTATCGGCTAGCGATCGCGCTAACATCTGTGTGCTAAGATCTATTGTGATCATTTAGCCTAATAACCTTGAAGGCGAATGTTTTGTGTGATAGACTTGGATGTCTTACTAATTTACACAAAAGTAAACAATCAGGATTTGTGAAATATTGGATTTTGCTCGATAAGAGTAAGTTATTATATGTTAGCACAGCTGTGTAGCCGGGCTTATCTAACGTTAAGTAAATTGTTCATTTGAGGAAAAACGCTAGCGTAAGTTGGCTAACACACTGCCTGCTTCTGCAAAGGCCTTGTAAGAATAGGAAACTCTGTGTTATTATTAGATGCTGTTTTACTAAGTTGAATGCCTAATAATCCTGCACAAATGACTGTAATAGAATATACTCTGCTTAAATGCCCTGTTACGGAGCTCAGTGCAGTGTGTTGCGCTCGGGCCGTACATTTGTCATGATGGTGGACCGGGAGGCTGTGTGTTAGCAGCTCATCAGTGCTAATGAGCAGCTTCTATCGTAATATTCCGTTTGTTCATAGCTCAGGCCTGGCATCTACTGAGGTGGCTGCGACATTTTGAGCTCCTCGTTTAATAGAGACGTTACTGACACACTTTACTGCCCGCACACTTGCGAACATAGTAGTTTTGTAGAGTAAAAAGTACAAATGACGAGTTGTGTATATTAACTGTTGACTGTACTATTGCTGTACATGTACAGACCGTGCGCGTGCGCTTGGCCTAAGCTTTTACATAATTATGTACTGCGTATGAAGGGAGCAAGTAGGCTTGAATATCCTAACATCAGCTGCACGTCTCTTCTTTTTTTTTTTTCTTAGATGGAAGCAAATAACCATTTCAACTATGGCACACACTCATCAGCAAACTCAGGACTGAAACTCTCCTCAGGGGAATCTCCTTACACAAACGGGTCCTCCACGAGTTTCCCACAGCAGGGGAAGAGTAAGTTACGCTCTGTGTTGCTTATTTATGTGGTATAATTCTGCAGACGTATAGGAAACAAACTACTGCCTATTTATTATGCTCTGTACCGTATGTGTGTAAATGATCTATATGTATTTTATTGTGTCTGACAGATTTGAATGGGGAAATAAATGTGAATGGCATCACTACTGTAGTTGGACCTGGTGTGTCTGGTTCCCAACAACCAACAGCTTCTTATCCTCACTTGACTAACCATCATCAGAGCAGCCGTGGCTATGATTACCTGTGGGGAGGACATCCTCAGTATGGTCCACTGGGATCCCCTCATGGCCATGGGGTCCACCAGAAGCATCCCTCTCCTGGATTAGGCCAGCCTCTTTCTCAGCCTCACTACCAGAGCCGTGGACCATACCAGTTAAATGGCAGAATAGAAGGCTCGCGCCAGCCTACTGGAGTAGGTCCCCCAAATATGTCTATGGGTGCTGGGCAATACTGGAACAACAACTCTCAACATATTAACTTTAGTCCACATAGCCTTTATGGGACATATCACAGTCCGGCACTTCACCAGCAGCAGTCTGTCCAGCCCTCTCAACCTCAGCCCTCCTCTCAGCAGCTTCACCCTCATTGCCGCCCGCTTCATCCACACCAGCAGCAGCAGCATTATGGGCTGATGCCCAATGGGATGCCCTACTACCAGCAGCAGCCGTCCCAGCCTCAAAACCAGGCACACATTATGCCCACACTTGGCCAGAGTTATAACCCACCTCATGGCAGCTCCTTACCTGTATCTTCAACATCAGTAAGGTCCCCATCATCCACAAAAGACAGCGTCTCACCCCAGAGGCCCAGCAGAGACAGAAGTCCTGACATAAACAAAGCAGGACCGTCCACTGTTACACAAGGTGAACTTTTCAAACAAATTGCATGTACATGTTTTAATTACAGATCACAAAAAGAGTTTATGGATACATAATGTTTATGACTTTTGTGTTAAAGTATGTTTTTGAGTAATACATACATGCACACATACACATACACACATACACACATACACACATACACACATACATGCACACCTACACACATACACATACACACACATACACACATACACATACACACATACACACATACACACCTACACACATACACATACACACACATACATACACATACATACACATACATACATACATACATACATACATACATACATACATACATACATACATACATACATACATACATACATACATACATACATACATACATACATATATACATATATATATATTATTTTTTCTATTTGCATGGTGATAAAGTTGGATTTAATTAAGTGTCTTTTAATGTCAATTGAATAAAAAAAAATCATCTTTCATCTCTGTTCACACAGATGGTGAAAAAACGTCCAATGACAAAGAAAGGGCAAGTCAGAAATGGAACGATGACCAACCCAAAGAAGCTGCTTCACATACTGAAGATTTTAGTTTACAAGTGGAAAAATCCCCAACTCGATCTTCAAATATTTCCTCCCCTAAGAGAGAGCCTGCAGCTAAAGCGACACCAGAGACCTCTCTTGCATCTGCGGCTACAACTGTACTGTCCACCTCTCCCCAAGCATCACGACTTACAGTTTCCCCCCAGTCCTCTGTTCAGGCGGAACCACCTTCCAAAGACACCACTCCACAAATGTCTTCTCCACCCTCTGCTTCATCTTTGTCAGATGCCCTCCAACATTCCTCACCTCCCTTTAGGTCTGTTCTTACTGGTAGGAATGAAACGACTAATGAAGCAACAACAAATATGTCCATGGATGCTTCCTCCAACGCCGTTGCCACTGGATCATCCCCAGGAAGGCCTTTCTTTTCCTCTGTTCAACAGCAGGCGAAAGGTGTTTCTGGTTCTCCTGTGACTTCTCCAGCTAGCTCTCCTCAAGTCATGATGCCCTCGTCAACTCTTCCAAAACATGTGCAAGGCTCAGCTGCTCCTCAGACGACTGCCTGCTTCCCCAATTCTACAGACGGTATGTCCGAGGAGTTTATTATCTCTGTTCTAACGTCGACTAATTCTTCTGTCTCTGTGATAGCACGTGCTGAAGGGAACTCCGCTTTAGCACCGGCCACGTCTCTGCATTATGAAGTAGCACCTCCGCACCCAACAGCAGGCTGTGTCACTGGGACGCCAGTGTCTCCATCAACAGAAACGCATAGAACTTCTTTTGCGGGAAACGATGTCTCTACAGCCCGACCTCTGTCCTCCCTACCTCGTTTAACCACTCAAGCCTCCAGGACTGCCCCCGCGTCCGTCCCAGCTGAATCCGTGTCTGTGCCTCATGTGACGAGTGCTCCGTCTGGAGTCATTCAGAGTTCCACCTTTGAGCAGCACTCTCTTGGCGCCGCCCCCACCCACGCCCTACAGTCCGCCGTGGCCGATCACCTGGGCCATTGCGAAGACCGAAGACAGCTGGCTACATCAGACATGCATGACAGGAACCTCTCTCACTTAGAGTCAGCTGCACAAAGAATACCTTATCATTTTAAAGCTGCTGAGAAACCTGATCTTCCAGTGCAACATTTGCCTACGATTGTCTCTCCTGTTCACAAACCCCACGACAGGCAAACCTCTTTTGAACACATGCAAAGAGCTCTCAATTCCGAGCGTTCAGCTGTCATTCAAGGTCGACCTTCTCAGAGCTCAAGGGTTTCATATCTATCCAATGAAAGCTCGTATTTAGAAAGTTCATACATGGAAGACTCGAAGAATGCCTCCGTCTTCATCGGAGACACCTCTGAAGAACTGTCTACTGCTTATACCACTAGAGAGAGCAGCTTCTCGGCTGAAGGCTCAAGAGATGACACTTTGGCCTCCACCACTGCAGGAGAATCCACTCAGGAAAGTTTCCATGGAGCTGAGTCTTCTCTAAACAGTACCTCACAGATGGAAGAGCCCTCTATTGGATCTACTGATGTGTCTATGTTGTCACACTCTTATGCGTCGTCACAGCAAAGTCACCAAGGTACAGCAAAACTTGTGATATCGTTTCTCTCTCTTTGCTGTACTATTAATTTAATGGAAATGCCAATTTTACAACAAATGTCAATCATGAAGCCCTACTTTAATCCAAGTCACTTTCAATTAAATCTGTTTTCTCCTCCAGGTTATGCAGAGCAGTGGAGTCTTGGACAAGATACTCCGGACTCAGCCGGGCGCTCCCGTGTTAAGCCTTTCGGCATAATGACGCCTCCCAGTTTCAGGATGAGTGATGGATTCATGGCATTCAGTACCCCTGCAGAGAGCCCTGCACTAAACCTTATCCCCAGTCCGATGAAAAGCCCAGGGAAACCACGAAAACCTCGCACTCCAAAAGGTATGCAAGTCCAAGCTGCAGGGGTGTTATAGTATGGGTAATGTCAAGGCTCCTGGCAAAACCACACAATAAATAATAAATTAAGATGCACATGGACCTCTCACTCTGGAGCCCAGATATGTCCATATTTCTCTACTTTTTATACTTGTGTCTCATTCACTCCTTAGATTCCCAAACTCCAGAGCAGGCACAGCGTAAGCCTCGGGGCCGGACACCCAAAATAAAAACGGGTGAAGAAAGTGAAAACCAGGAGGAGGGAGCAAAGCCTAAGGTGTCCAGAAAGAGGAAGAAGGCGTCTAAAGATGAGCCGACTGAAGCTGGACCTGGGATGCCTGGCTCCGTCACTGATGAACTTGATACAATTGCTGCCACCATTGAAGCGGTCCTGGCCAGTGTTGCAACTCTTACTGCTGCTGATCTTGAAAAACCCAAGAAAAAAAGAAGAAAGAAACAACAGCCGGAGGGTAGCGCTACAGAGCAGGAGGCGAAACCAGATGCAGAAGCCACCGCTGATGATGGAGAGGACCATGAGGAAGACGGTAATACGCTTTAATCAAGTGTCATTTTTTACTGTCTCACTTCTGACCCTGTTTAACTCTGTGTTTTTGACCCGGTTTGTCTATGTGCTTTACAGGAGACTCAAGTAAGCGAAGGGTTGCATCAGAGGAGCAGGTTCAGTTTCCTCTTCAGCACGGGTAACTGTCGTTTACTATGTTTTTTCTAATTCGGTAGATACGTGTCATTGTTCCTTACACTTTTTGTTTTTGATTATTAAGTTGGCGCCGGGAGATTCGTGTCAGGAAAGTTGACAACCGTATGAGGGGGGAGACCTGGTACTACACGCCCTGTGGGAGAAGAATGAAGCAGTTCCCTGAAATAATCAAGGTACATGTTGCAGTTGATTAAAACTCAAGTCAAACGCAAAACCTGTATCTTTGTTTGTTAATCACATTACCATTCCCTTTTTCTTCAGTACTTGAAGAAACACCAGGATAGTGTGGTGAGCAGAGAGCACTTCAGCTTTAGCCCTCGCATGCCTGTTGGAGACTTCTATGAGGAGAGGGAGACTCCTGGGGTGTGTAAAGAGGCTGTTCATTCATGTGTTTTTAGTCTGAATCAGTCAGAAAACGTTGTAAGGGTCTTTGTTTGAGCAGGGGTTGCAGTGGGTGCTCTTGGCCAATGAAGAAATTCCCTCTACAATTATGGCCATCACTGGTCGGCGCGGACGCCCTCCAAACCCTGACAAAGAAAAACTTCGCAGAGCTGATGGACCACCCCGTCGACCTGGGAGACCTCCCAAACCCAAGATGATCGACTTCCTCAGCAAGGCTGACGCCAAACTCCTGCAGCAACTTGAGGCCAAGGGTAAGTCGAAGCACATCTGAACTTTCTAAGTGTTTTCTATTTTTTTGACCTTGTTTGTGCTGTGTAGAAACTCTTACAGACGAGGATAAGGGGAAAATTGCCAAAATTAAAAAGAAAATGAAGAAAAAGGTAAATCTGAGAATAATCAGCTATGCCTTGTGTGTGAAAGCGCTTAATAAATAAAGATGGATTAATTCTTAAAATACTGATATGTGATGTTAATATAATGATCTTTTCAATCTTTCAGGCAAGACTGAAGAGAAAGCAAGATGCTAAGATTAAAAAAATTAAAGAAGAGAAGAAGAAAGCAAAGGTAGATACAAAATGTAATGATTGATGAAAATTGCATCCACTGTGGTCGATATTAAGTGATAAATTATTTCCAGCTGGAACAAGCGACCACAGCAACTGAGGGGAAGCCCGAGACGACAGACCAAAGTCTGCCCGAGTCGGCAGAGCCAAAGAAGCGCGGGCGCAGGAGGATTGTGAAGCCTGTGGCTCCTGTGGTACAGCTGACTGATGAGGAGAGGATCGCCCAGGGTAAGAGGGTGCTGGGAGCCCGCAGCAAAGCTAAGGCCTTGGCCAAAGCGCAGGCAGAAGCAGAGGCAGTCGCCCAGGCTGCGCAGGCTGCAAAGAGGGCGGCAGAGAGGAGAGTTCTGGCTCAGAAACGTCTTGAGGAGCGCAGACGGCAGCAGATGATCGCTGAGGAGTTGAAGAAACCAACAGAGGACATGTGTCTGACTGACCACAAGGTAAGTGCAGAGCTTCACTCATTTTTCTATTTTGTTTTGTAGGACTATAATAACCCCTGCTTTTCTCAGCTTTTGCCAGAATTGTCCCGCATCCCCGGCGTAGTTCTGTCAGGCACATCGTTCGCACACTGTCTGTCTGTGATGGAATTTCTCCATGCCTATGGGAAACTGTTAGGTCTGAACATACCTAAAGACGTACCAAGCCTTGCCACTCTGCAGGAGGGACTGCTGGGTTTAGGGGACAGTCAAGGAGAGATCCAGGACCTTGTGATCAAGCTTTTAGAAATTGCCCTTCAGGACCCGGGTCTGCCTTCCCATTATCAAGTATGTCCTACTATTTTGTGCTACATGTATTTCTGTACGTTAATATAATAAATAAAAACATTTTTTTTCCTTTAGTCTGTGAAGATTCTGGGGGATAAACTGGTTGACCTGGAGCTCACTCGCAGCACAGTCTCAGAAGTGCTGCGTATCTTTTTAGAGTCGCATGGATATGAGACAGAGGTGTGTGACACTTTAAGGACCAAAACATTTCAGGCTCTGCCTCCAGACACCAAGGCGTCCATCTTGAGTTTCCTGGTTGATGAACTTAATGGCAGCAACATTGTCACCAAGTAAGAACAAGAGCTTGTTTCTAAGATTTTCTGTTTTCTGCATTATGTTGAATCAATGCTAATGGCCTCTTTTTTTCAGTGACATTGACAATACATTAGAGAATATGTCCAGCTATCGAAAGAACAAATGGATAATTGAGGGGAAATTGCGCAGGTAAGATTTTTCCTTTTTTCTTTTTTTTTAAGTTGGTTTACATACAGTACATGTATACATATGTTTGGCCATGGCTAACATGCATTTTTACTGTCAGGCTGAAGGAGGCGCTGGCACGACGGACAGGCCGCTCTGAAGAGGAGATATGTTTTGAGGAGAGAAGGCGCAGCGCTCGAGTGGCTGAGGAGGAGACTCAGAGTTTGGAGAGCAGTGGCAGAGGCCGCCGCCGCAAAATATACAAAGAGGACCCCAAACTCAGTGATGTATGGAGTATATATTCTATTAACTGCTGTTTCAAAGGAAATGTTTTCTGTTTAGTACAATTTTTTTTCTGCTACAGAGTGAAAGTCCCACCAATGCCAGCATTCCAGAGCTTGAAAGACACATAGATAAGCTGACTAAGGTAACTTTTCATGTTTGCTCCCAATTCTTACACACATGCCTGTATCAGTAAGTTTCAGGTATAAAGCTAAAGTTTTTCTTCCTCCACAGCGTCAGGCCTTTTTCCGTAAAAAATTACTGCAATCATCTCAGACAATGCGGGCCATTCTGCTGGGCCAGGACCGTTACAGGCGCAGATACATTGCCCTGCCCAACCTCGGCATGGTGCTTGTTGAAGGCCCAGAAGAAATTTTAAGTGAGTAAAAAAAAAGTTGGGTTTATTGATAAAAAACAATTATAAATTGCATTTTAATAAAATATTTTGTCTCCTCACAGCTTCAGAAGACGTTCTTGTAGCTGAGGTTCCTGTGACCTTCCTCAAAAAGGAGCTCAAGAAAGAGATAAAAACTGAGGAGACCCCAGTGCCTACCACTCCCCCCTCCACTGTGCCGTCCTCTCCTTCGCTGGCTGCTGCTGCTCAGGCGCAGTCCCCACACGATGACCCCCTCCCTGGCACAGCCTCACTCATGAGCCGACCACGGGGCCGCGGGCGCCCGAGGAAGATCAAACCTGAGGTGGAACTGCACCTACGCACAGCCAAGATCCGCCGCAGACGCCGCAGTAGCGCACGCTCTGGGAGCGAGGAAGGCCCTGGGTCCCCCCACAGTGAACTGACTCAGGCAGCGCTGAGGCTCAGCCAGTCGCAGGAGGCTCTGTCTAACGGCATTGACTCTTCAGAGGGGAACACAGAGGAGAGTGTGAAGGACATGGCTGAGAAACAGGGTCAGTGGTTTAACCTGCTTCCCAAACAGCCCTGTGATGAGAAGTCTCTGAGTGATCCACAAACACCTGCATCACCTCAGTCGCCCCCAAAACTGTCCCCCCAAATGCCCCGAGGTGACCCGTCTTCGCCAACGCCGACGCCTGCCCAGGTTAGTCCAGTCAAATGTCCTCCATTATTCCTTGCTACACAGTGTAATGCTTCTCTCTTTGTTCAGCTTGACCTCCAGAGCAATGCTCCTGATGCAGAGTCTGACCCTCAGTCGTGTGCGCCGCCAGATTTGGCCCTGACTGAACCAGAGTGTCCCACAGCTCCAGCCGAAGAGCCCTGCTCTGCGCCGCACCCTGTTCCCTCTGTTACTGATCTTGTTCCCGCAGAAGCTGAAGCAGTCCCGCAGCTGCCTGAGGTTCTTCCCCCTGCCCTTGAAAGCAATTTTCCGCCAATCCCAGTTCTCAAGATCAGCCGCCCGGCTCCCGGCCCTCACATGCCGGGCAGACCAGGACGCAGGCGGCGCAGAGGCAGCAGAGGCAGCAGCCCGGCCCGGAGAGGAGCCCGGGGAGCCGCAGCCCGACGAAGAGGCCGCCCTGCTACCTCTGTGTTCCAGGAGCTCGAGCAGCAGTACTTCACTCAGTTGGTGGTCAGGCCTATTCCAGCATGTGAGTGTTTCTGTGGCGTCCGCTACTCCCATTTCTGACATTCTCAAACGTTTCACACCCTGTTCTACATCTTAAAATGCATTTGGCTTTCCATCGTTTATAAGTACCACTTTGGCCAAATCTAGACTGCACCAGGTCTCAAAATAGCTGATATATGATGAACTTCAGAATCATCATATATAAATAATTACTGCTTAACTAGACCCAACTTTAAATACTAATATTGTTGGAAATCCTAAATTATTCAAAAGAAGAGAAACCGTTTTTCAACTATCCTATATTCAGTCAGAAGCCAAAAATAAACGTGGCTTCATGCTTTTCAGCGATGGCACGTGGCTGGTGGTGGATCAAATCTCCAGAGGAGCTGTATAGCACCCTGCAGGCCCTCCATCCACGGGGCGTCAGGGAAAGGGTACTCCACAAGCACTTGGCCAAACACATGGAGAGCCTCTCTGAAATGTGCACAAAGTCTATCAATGGTGAGAATACAGCCATCAGCCCTTTTCTAATTAATGTAAATGCCTCTTGTGCTGATTTCAATTGCTTCTGCATAAATGTTCTCCCGTAGACCCTCTGTTTGACATGAAAGTGGAGCAGAAAGACGGTCTGTTGGAGGCGCTGCAGCAGCCGTGGCAGGTGCAGGAGCGAGCCATGGAGACGGACATCAGCGCCCTCAAGTGGGTGGAGGAACTGGAGCAGCGCGTCGTTGCGGCTGATCTGCACCTCAGGGTGAATACATTTTCTTTAGATTTGAATTATTACATGCTTAACAAACGTATACTTCAGGTTAGAGGTAGGTTAATATAGCAGTTTTAGAGCCCGAATACACAAAATGGTTAACCTTTAATATCAAGCCTTTGTAGAGCTAGCGAAAGTACTGAATTATATAGAGATCATATATATATGAGATCATCAAGAGATCATCATAATGAACAAAAATCTGTCTTCATAAAATAATCTTGATTTTTAAAGCGTATATTCATCTCATTAAGTGACACAAAAATGACAGTTAATTTTGGTGTTTGTTTTTCCAGGCACCTCCACAGAGCACTCTGAATGAAGGGGACACTCCTGTAGATACCCCAGTGCCAGAGTTTCAGGTAACGGTTTAAAGCAGGCGTGATCTCGGACAGCCTTTGTCTTTCGAATCCTTTTCTTGATAAACATTTTCATTACTAGCCAAAAATAATAATCCTACAGCTCTCGCGCCTACATGTGAAATAGAAATCCATAGACTGTTGACAAAAGTAGTTCATAAGCCCGAAAAGGTTGAACACTCCTGATTTGCAGTCATCTGATACAGTTTGAGACTCTCACTCTGTTTGTTTCTTGAAGCCGTACACCGTTCCGGAGCCAGACTCCACCCGAGAGGACCTGCTGTTCTACGAGCATGACGCCGACCCGCGGGACGACTGGACTATCCGAACAAAGAAGGAGTGGTCCGGCCTGCCCCGGATCCCCACGCACCCCCTGGATCTGGCTGTGTTACGGCTCACCAACCTGGAGCGCAACATCGAGCGGAAATACCTCAAAGAACCACTGTGGAACCCATCGGAGGTGATGCGCCTCGCTCCGCTCACGCCCACGCCAGGGGAGGAGCAGCCCATGGATGTCTTCAGGTATTCGTCTTAGCTTAGTCCATTTCATCTATTCGTCTTTATGACTTGGAGATAACATTTCATTCTGTATTAGTTCTTTTTACAGTTTCTTTTTCTTTTTTATACAGTCTTGAGAATGAGATCACGTCCCGGCTGCGAATCTGGCGTCAGGCTCTGGACCGGTGCCGCAGTGCTCCTCAGGTCTGTCTGTGTTTGCTTCAGTTGGAGAAAGCAATCGCCTGGGAGAGATCAGTCACTAAAGTGGTAAGCAACTATTTAGATCTCTAGTAGTAGTAATAGTAGTTGTAGTTGTCCCAAAATGTGTAAGTGTAAAAAAAAAGTCTTAAAACGTGTTGATTTTTGTAGTAGTAGTCCCAAAACGTGTTGATTTCTGTAGTAATAGTCCCAAAACATGTTGACTTCTGTAGTAGTAGTCCCAAAACATGGTGATTTCTGTAGTAGTCCCAAAACGTGTTGATTTCTGTAGTAGTTTTCCCAAAACGTGTTGATTTCTGTAGTAATAGTCCCAAAACGTGTTGATTTCTGTAGTAATAGTCCCAAAACGTGTTGATTTCTGTAGTAATAGTCCCAAAACATGTTGATTTCTGTAGTAGTAGTCCCAAAACATGGTGATTTGTGTTGTAATAGTCCCAAAACATTGGGGATTTCTATAGTAGTAGTCCCAAAACATGGTGATTTCTGAAGTAGTAGTCCCAAAACGTGTTGAATTCTATAGTAGTAGTCCCAAAACATGGTGATTTCTGAAGTAGTAGTCCCAAAACGTGTTGAATTCTATAGTAGTAGTCCCAAAACGTGTTGAATTCTATAGTAGTAGTCCCAAAACATGGTGATTTCTGTAGTGGTAGTCTCAAAACATGGTGATTTCTAGTAGTCCCAAAACATGGTGATTCCTATAGTAATAGTAGTTCCAAAACATGGTGATTCCTATAGTGATAGTAGTCCCAAAACATGATGATTCCTATAGTAATAGTAGTCCCAAAACATGATGATTCCTATAGTAATAGTAGTCCCAAAACATGATGATTCCTATAGTAATAGTAGTCCCAAAACATGATGATTCCTATAGTAATAGTAGTCCCAAAACATGATGATTCCTATAGTAATAGTAGTCCCAAAACATGGTGATTTCTATAGTAATAGTCCCAAAACATGCTGATTTCGATAGTAAATGTCCCAAAACGTGTTTATTTGTTTATGCCGCCCAGTAGTAATATCTTTATTTCTAATGAGCCTTACCTGCTCCTGTCCGTAGACTTGTCAGGTCTGCAGAAAAGGGGACAACGACGACTGCCTGTTGCTGTGTGACGGCTGTGACCGCGGCTGCCACATGTACTGCCTGAGGCCCAAAATGACCCAAGTGCCGGAGGGAGACTGGTTCTGTCCCACCTGTGTGGCCAAGGTCCGGAGACGCTCTGTTTTGTGGCGTGTAACTGTGCTGCTGGGGGGCCTTTGCTTAACCAGTCTTATGTTTTGTAACGTGTCTTTCAGAACATCGACTGTGAACTCGACGAGCGCTCGTGCAAAAAGCGCACACGTGTGAAGAAGAGGCGATACGAGGACGACAGTTCAGAAGACGAAACGACAACGCGGCGAAGCGGAGGCATGGCGACCCGACACAAGGAACCCGCTCCGGCCCAGTCCTCGCCCCGCCCCTCCGCAGAGGCAGCGGCCGCCAAACGCAGACGCATGGTCACCCGCAACCAGCCCGATCTCACGTTCTGCGAGTGAGTGCCGGTCTCATCACAGTATTCTCTTCTAAACCAGGCTACATGGCATTATATTCCAATACTTTTTTATTGCTCATCGTTTACAGGATCATTCTGATGGAGATGGAGGCTCACGCTGATGCCTGGCCTTTCCTTGAACCCGTCAATCCTCGCCTGGTGCCCGGTTACCGTCGCATCATCAAAAATCCCATGGACTTCCTCACTATGAGAGAGCGCCTTCTGCAAGGAGCGTGAGTGCATTTATTTATCGATGGTTACAGACATAAGCTTTATTACAGGCTTATGGTCCACAATTAAAGACAATCGGATAAACCTAGACACCTGTGCACTTTACTGACGGTTTATATGTTGTTAGATGTGGTTAGATACAGAAGGCAGGATTGTCAACCTTGTCACTGTTTTCCCATCAAAACGTTCCCGTCAAAGTTTACTTCCATTTTAGCCTTGTTTTGGTCCTGCTCAATATATTCAAGTCCTGTTTTGACACAATTGGGTGAAAAAAAAGTAATCGCTGACAATTTTTGAATAAAATAATGTAATATCCTTAGACTGTAGAATTAATAGACGGCTACTGCTCATTCCTCCTCGTTTACCATAATGACCACGTTCGAAAGGAAATCTATGGCGAATTTACAGACTCTTCCTACACGGCTCTGACAGAGCATGTTCCTAAAAAGGGCAAAAGAGATCTTCAATGTAGACCCTCATCGGCCCACATTGAAGTCATAATTGCACCCGCGCCGTTAGCTCTAATGCTTCCTGACAAAAACCAGCCTGGTGGCTTTAAATGTAGCTAACCCAGCGTCATCATTAGGGGTGGGAACCTCACGATTCGATACACGCCTTACAATAACGATTATCTCACAATACGCCGATACTGCGATTATCAATATTTTGCACAAAAATAACCAACAATATGTCATGATAAAATAAAAACATGCTGCTTTTAATCTACTACATATTATTCATCATTTACAGTTCTTTTCACGTGCTTTGTACCCCCTTTTCTGTGTCTATAAATGAGCCCTGAATTACACACTGAAAATGGGTCTATAGATCGGTCAGTGACTTCATTTACACTTAAACAAGAAACCCCAGTCCTATTTCAAAAAGAATAAATCAACCCCAAATTAATCTTATATATAAATATAAAAACTATAAAAGTAAATTATTTGTGTGACAGTGTGTAGCAGCCAGTACTAACCTGAGCTGCTTCTGTTGCCGACGGACATGTTAGCTGACGCGCTAGCTCACTGAATTCTTGGTCTCAATCAGTCTCGGAGGCTTGATTGTCGTTAAAAGCATTCCTTTATTACAATAATAGTCTAAAATCAGTTCATGCAGTGCAATTCGATTCATGTTCAAAAATAAAACATCTTTACCTCATATTTCAGTACCGCAAAGCGGTCAACAAACGTGTGACCTGTCCGCCTAGCAACTCTATACAGGTAGCAAAGGTCACCGCCTATATCCTGTGTGCCCTTGTCCTGCAGTGACCCCTAGCGGACGTTTACTTGGAGACTACTGGCTCCTACACAGTGTTTGGTTCAAGTGTTTAAAACTGTAGTGCTGCCCCTTCTGTCCTGACTGAATTCTTGATCATTGTTGACCTCTATTGACTGTGAAAACATTGTCACACTCAGAATCATCACAGGAGCAATATCTGCCTGAAGAAAGTTTTTAAAAATTAGAAACCAGGCTTTACAGTTGCTTAGAACGTGTGTAAAGTGCAATGCTTTCCAACGAAAAACTAGCTTGTTTTGCTGCCCATATATGGAGGTACTACAGCAATGTCAGGCAATGTCGTCCCCTAGCGTTGGTAATATCTTTATCCCAACATCCAACAGTTATCGAATTTCACCATCTTTTTTTTCCTCATATCATATGCCTACTGTAGTGTAAGGCATTAATAAAGTACCAAATAAAACCACCGTAGACCTTCACGTCCACCATTTCCAATCTCTGCTCTAATCAAACCCTTTCCTCTCCTTCAGATACTGCAGCTGTGAGGACTTTGCGGCAGACGCTCATCTCATCTTCAGTAACTGCGAGCTGTTTAACGAGGACACGTCTGAGGTGGGGATGGCGGGACATTCCATGAGCAAGTTCTTCGAAAGCCGCTGGGCGGAGTTTTATGCAGACAAGGACAAATAGGAACTTTCTTTCTATCGTGCAGCCCCGCGGACTATTGGTGCTTTTCACCTCCCGTTACTCTCTGCATTACGGTAAAGACTGTCTGGAGCCATGTCCAGCCACATGTACTCTTCGATGTATAGTTCTCAGTGTATAGATTTTGGCTTTTGTCTGTTATTATAGCCTGCGACGGCCCGTCTTTCAGGGCCCTAAAGCTGAACTGTTCTGGACTCATTCCCTTCTATGACTTCATGTTGTTCTTAGCATCACGTTGCATTTCTCACTGCGCCTCTCTGTCACGGCGAGGTGCTGAATCGTGTCGTTATCTCAGACTCACTGCAGAACCTCGGTCACGGACTGAACAAACCTCCTCACGGACTCTGGGCCTTGTTTTAACCCGTTCTATGGCAATGTAATGTAATGTGGTTTTATGCATAGAAGTAATTTCTTTTGCTCAATATATTTTTTATTATATATTCTATATATAAATCTATATACATAAACCAATAGCTGGGATTATTTAATAGCAATAGCTTGTAGTGAATGTGTACAGACTACCTTCATAGACACGTCTCGACATCTGACAAAATGGCCAGTTAAAAAGAAACTGTTGTTGGACTGTCGCGAGTAGATGTTGTAACCTCCACTTCAAGTCTTGCGCACACACAGTAAACACATGTACACTATTTAGCCACACGCACAAAAGTGACGCACATTTTCACGCACGGGCGATGATGCGTGAAAAAGACTTATGTGTTTTTAAGTAGATGGCGTAGAGTTGATCAGGTTTTGGGACTGAGAAGTTGGTTTAACGCTTGTTGCATCTCGTACACTGCGAAAGAGAGTGTCCGAATTAGCTGACGTGAATCGACTTGAGTAGTTCTGACAAAATGAGGGAAAATTTTACTGTTCAATAAGTGTCTTTGACCAAACCATTTCAACAAAGTCATGCGCAATTTTACTAAACTGTCAAAACGAGACACTTAAAATGCTAAATCAGGACCGAGACGAGGCTAAATGCTAAAATTTTACTTGCCGTGCAGTTTTCAGGCCAATCTTTTTGCCGGAAAGCAACAAAACAAGCATTTTACCTTCAATTGTGCACCTTAAAACACCTTAAAAAGAATGTTTAAAGTAAAACGATAAACAATGGCTTTCATAATACCATACAGTTCACATAAAGTATAAAGAACTTAATATGTCTTGTCAAAACTACTCAAGCTTCAAAGTAATTTCAACTCCTTTTGATATAATTCTTTTGCAGTGTAGCAGCGCAGTAATTTAACCCAACTGATAATGAAACTTGAGCTTGTTCAATGAAGCAAAAAAAAGAAAAAAAAAGAAAACGTCTGACTTGACTTAAAAATGAAGTTCTAGGTGAACGTCGCCTGGTTCGATCTTACATTCCTTTTTCCTCTTTCGTTGCTGAATCGTTGATCTCGAGGGCCTCTGTAAACGTGCATGGTTGATGTTCTCCTGACGGCAACAAGACGAGCTACACACTTCGGCTTTTTAAGTCCGACTGGTTACTTACACTGAACGCAGATTCACTGATTTTAACTTTTGACGTTCCTTGCCAGATGTAAAGGGACATGTGGATTTTTTTTTTTTTTTTTTTCCAAAAAGAGACAAGGAGAGAGGGAGAGAGAGAAAAAAAAAAGACAAAAACCAAACGTGGTGTTCTGTGACTTTTTAATAATGTACAGTTTTGGTGACTTTAAATTTGTTCCTTTATATTTTTAGGACCAATCCATCATTTATAAGAGGAGGTATTACAAGACGATGTTGTATCAAGGTGATGTAATGTGTGCATCTGTAGAATGTACTGTGAGTTGAATAAAAACCACGACAATACCTGAATGTGTCCCGGGTTTCATATGTCGGCGGATACTTTCACATGCATTTAGTATTTTAACCTCTTAACCCCACCTTAAAGGGACTACACAGAGTTTAAAAATGTTAAAATTATGTGTTTTCCTCCCCCCACATGTTCCAGCCATGTCCTAATGTGTAGAATGAGCCCAGACCTGTTCACCACAACTGCCTCTAAAATCCTGCACTGTCACGCAAAAAGTTGTTAATTCGGGTCCGAAGTGCCGTCATGCACGAGCTTAAAGGGATATTTCAGGATTTTTGACATAGGGCCTCACTTCCTAGTTATCCAGAGTGTTGCTGATACCTGGAGATGTTTTTTTTGTAATTCATGTAGTTCTTATGTTTGAAGAGTTACGTGGCGCTAGGCTAATGCAAGGCTAGCGCATTTCTATAGTATCAGCTAGCCTGCATTAAAAACAGTCTGACCCGCTCCACAGAGCACCTGAGGCAAATCACTTATAACACCAGACTAACGATATAAATGTCTGAGTCAATAGAATAATTTTAACCATTTTGCATTATAAATAACTTACATTTGAGCAGCATCAGCTTCGTGTTTGTATAAGCTACACAGCGGCGGAGTGATCTGCTATAAAATAGTCCCTCAAAATGCGATCATTCATGTGATGCAAGGTCAGTTAAATTCCAAAAAATATTCTATCGACACCAGGGACGGGCTGGGACTGAAAAAGGGCCCTTGACTCTGACCAGTCTGGCCCAAATTAGCGTAAATGCAGCACTTCCACAAAGACATATGTGAACCTCTTACCTCCCGTCTTAGCCGAGTGCATTTCCTCCAGTTCGAATTTACCCAAATCTATAAGCTTCTCCACTGGAGAGCAACAGTATAACGCCTAATTTGAAAGCGAAGACCTACAAAAGTGATTGTACCCTTTTGTCACATTGTTGCAGCATGTTTTTGTTGCTTTTTTTTGTGGCTTTTTGTCATTTTTTGTCATTTTTTCATTGCTTTTTTCGTTGCTTTGTTGTCATGTTTTCGTCAAGTCTTAGTCACTTTTTTGTCACATTTTTGTTGCTTTTCTGGCTCACTTGTTGCTATTTTGATGCTTTGCTCTTAAGCTCTTAGATTTGGGTAAAGCTCGGTTAAGGCGGGGGTTGAAGAGGTTAAGGGGAAAATTTAGACTGGTGGCCCAAGAGCCAGTGGCCCTTCTGTGATCTTCCAGAATGGACACATGTCCAGTCCGCCCCTGATCGACACAGACATGTATATCGTTAGTCTGGCGTTATAAATGATTTGCCTCAGGTGCTCTGTGGAGCGGGTCAGACTGTTTTTAATGCAGGCTAGCTGATACAGTAGAAATGCGCCTTGCAACTGCATGAATTACAAAAAAAATATCTCCAGGTACCAGCAACACTCTGGATAACTAGGAAATGAGGCCCTATGTCAAAAATCCTGAAATATCACTTTAATATAGAAGGCGCAGATACGCATATGACCTGAGATGGCAGTAGTGAGTATAAAATGGCCAACTTGCATCTAGCCCCTTTAAAGGAATAGGCCACCGTTTTTACATACTGAGATATGTTCTTACCTTAGCTTTGACGAGTTCTTTAGGACCTGTCTGATCTTCCCCCGTGCCTTCAGTCACGTAAACACAGCGCAGACGGCGTTAGCATTTAGCCTCTCCCTCTCTCCTCTATAGCTCCAAAACAGGTCAAGATAGAAGCTACCAAGCTCTTCCACGTTTTCCCTATTTAAATATGGTTACGTGAAGTGTTACACTACAAAGTATAATTACACAAAATTAAACAATGTGGATTTTTTAAGCGGATAAAAGGGGGAACTATATTGTAAGGCGTAAAAATACCAGGAGTAGTTCGAAATCCGCGCAGTAATCTTCACTTTACTGTGCGGTGAGGTGAGTATTTTGTGTTTCATGTTTGTTTTTTCCACATGAACAAAGCACAGAGTCGTTCCTTTGGCAGTGAATGTGAACAACATGAGGCTTTTTCAAACTGTCATTGGAAGTTTTGATGATTTTAGCCTCTTTTCATTGTTTATTTAATCACATTTTAGTCGACGAAAATATTTGGACATTTTAGTCACACAAACAACATTTAACTTACTCTTTAGTCTCAATTTAGTCTGCAATAAAATCACTTAGACTATTTTAGACAACAAAGTAACACAGGAGGTATCACACTGTAAGTTCGAACACTTTGAGATTTGGATATGCATAATTAGAGAATATAACTAGTCCTAAGATGGCAGTTCAGTTCAGAAAAGGCTGGAGATCATTGGCTACTGTCATGAGGTCTGTTTATTCAAGTACAAGCACACAACAAATACAGTGTACCTCAACCTCCTGCGCCTCAGTTCAACACTGCTGTCTGAGGCACATGTCCTTCACTTCAGCTCCAGCTGCTCTCTAGTGTCGGGAGGACGTCATCACACTGGTCTCTTTCCCCACTGTGCTCTGCGTTTCATTCAAGATATTCAGACAAAATACTCGCGATTGATCTCTCACTGTCTATCCATTATCCGTACTTCTTAGACCAGTGTTTTCCAACCTGGGGTACAGGGACTTGGAAATGCCTCGGATCAACCTCTTAACCCCAGCCTTCACCAAGCACATTTTCTCCAGTTCTTTTCTCAGTTTTTTTGCGACTTTATTGTAGTACTAGTAGTAGAAATTTAATGTCCCGGTGGGGAAATTCATTTGCAGTGAGTGGAAATACACAAATACAACAGTGACGACAGCAGACAGATCCAAACATTGACAACATACAAAAAACAAATCACGGCCCGTCAACCTCAGTTTAAACTATGTTAAAATCGTTATTCCTTAGAAACCTTCTCTGACAGACCAGCTGTGCAGAATAATAATAATTTATAAAAAATCACAGTTGGTTACTTCGTATTGTTGGTTTGTTTAATTGTAAAATAGCTTGTGGCACAAATGACTGCCTGGTCCTGTTTTTAGTCAGGGCGGGGCTCCTGTACCTTCGACCTGAGGGTAGCAGCTCAAACTCTCTAAACAGAGGATGTTTTGAGTCCGATAATATTATGTCTGCTTTATCTAGAGCTCGAGCAAAATAAAAGTCCTGCAGACCCTTCAGAGGAACACCGAGGATTTTGTTTGCAACTGTACATATTTTGCTAAGGGAGTTCTTTTGTGCCTCAGTCACGGCCCCGAAACCAACAGATGATACAGAAAGTCAGAACACTCTCCACAAAAGCAACTGTAAAACACTTTCAACATGTTTCTATCCACCTGAAAGGACACCGATTTCGACCCTTTTTTTGTGACGTGATCTGTATTTTTATCCCACTTTAATTTGTCATCTAAGATCACCCCCAGATACTTGTGCTCAGAGACAGAATCAATGACCTTTGATGATGGTCGGGCTGTGTGTGGACTCCCGCCTGAAGTCCAGCTCCCTCGTCTTTGTCGTGTTCAATAGAAGATGGGAGTCGTCACACCACTTTATTGTTGCACTTTTGTCGCCTTTCTCAAACTTCCGTTTTTGCTCTCGTGTTACTTTTTTGTTGCGTTTTCATCCTCGTTCTCGGCTCAGTTCTGTCACTGTTTTGACACTTTGAGGTCAGTTTTGCAGGTCTTAGCTTTCAAATGAGGCGCTACACTGGCCTACAGGCTGTAAGCGCCGGTCAAGAAGCTTTTAGATTTGGGTAAAGCCAAAATGGAGAGAATGTGCTCGATTCTGGTGGGGGATAAAATGGTGAAAAGGAACAATTTCAATATTACTTTCACAGGAAAGTTAGTTTTAATAATGTTTTTCAGTATTTTTCTCTATACTTTGAACATAATACTCAACTTCATACTGAATTATCTATGTTTAGTTGCTCACTTGGTTAACATTTTGGCAGGACCCTCGAGTTAGGGGGTACTCGGAGTATAAATGAATGCCTCAGGGGATACGAGGGACAAAAAAAGGTTGGGTACTTG
Organism: Gobius niger; assembly: GCF_951799975.1. Lineage (NCBI taxonomy): Eukaryota > Metazoa > Chordata > Actinopteri > Gobiiformes > Gobiidae > Gobius > Gobius niger. The sequence goes on along the minus strand of NC_136857.1, from coordinate 5,245,897 downwards.
AGTAATAGTAATATGTTGAGTAATGTTTTGTGAAGTGGGAGTGAAACATTTGTTTTCTTTTTTCACCATGAGTAAATCTGTAAGTGACAAAAAAAAGTTTCATCGTCTCTCGCACCCCTTGAGTATTTCATTTCTACTGTACGTATCTCTTAAGTGATGTCATAATATCAGGTGGAGGGCGGGGCCAAAATGCAGTTTTTGTAAGAAATCTCCAAAACGAAAATTGACAAATGTTTTTCCTCATCAGTGTTTGCGATACCTCCGTCTGGGGTGGGCTCCTCCTGTTCACGTTCCAGGGGCTACTGCGGGACATTGCTCTCCGTCCTGGGTAGGCCCTTCCTGCTCCTATCCCTCCTCGTCGCCTAGGGTTCTCAGCTTCCTCCAGTTCCTGTTTTTTATCTGAGTTCATCTCACCCGCCGCCCGTCCCTGGGCCATAATACCTGAACCCTGCACAGCCTCCACGAGTCCCCCAGACCCGCCTTCATTGCCTCTGGGGCCTGACTTCGTGGACCCTGTTGACTTTCCGCCTTCTGCGTCATCATGCTCCTGACCCTCCTGTTCCTCCTGGTCTGCCTCTCGTTGCTCCCCTGGTTTTGGACTCTGCTGGTTTTGTTATTTTGGTTTTCTACCATTAAACATCACCAGTTTTGTTGCAGTCCTGCATTTTGGGTTTTATTTTCTTCGTTCCACCTCACACCATGACACTATTGTTTATAAAAAGCTCAACTAAGATTTATTGGTACTTTATAGTGTTCTGAAATTTACACCGTGCACTTTACCTTGGTGAAGGCTCTCAGCCGTCAACAAGTCCATGAATAGGTTGCGTTCACGTGACAATGTTTGGCAAAATATTGGGGGGGGGTCGAGAGTCAATCACTTTCAGAGGGTCCCCCCCACCCCCGCACTGCTGATTTTTTTAGCCTTTTTTGGCAAATATCCCTGTCATTACTACATCAATATGAAGTGAAAACTGTTTCCAAGTCCAATGTCTCTTCTATCAGCACTTATAAACCAAGGTTCAATTATTTTCTCTGAAAAGTGTCCTAAAGTGGTGACAATATTCAAAAACTTTGATTTTGGCCAATGGAAAGAACTTTCGGCCATAAAAGGTTTTTTAATTCATCCATCCATCCATCCATTTCCTTTCCCTTTATCCGGGGCCGGGTCGCAGGGGCAGCAGTCTCAGCAGAGATGCCCAGACTTCCCGGTCCACACACACCTCCTCCAGCTGTTCTGACCCCGAGGCGACACCAGGCCAGCTCGGAGACATAGTCCCACCAGTGTGCCCTGGGTCTTCCACGAGGCCTTGTCCCACTAGGACATGCCTGGAACACCTCCCGCGGGAGGCGACCAGGAGGCATCCAGAACAGATGCCCTAGCCAGTTTTTTAATCCAATCACTTCCAAATACTGAGAGATACAACATTTGTCAATTTTATTTTTTGATATTTCTTTCAAAAACTGCTTTTGCCTCATGAACTGACATTATGACACGATCACATTCTAAAACGCGACCTTTTGTCCATCACCTTTAAATACTGGCGTCTGCACTGGGTGGGTTGAGATGAGAAAGTTACACTAAGATAAGCTAGACTTTTATATAACACTGTAATGAAGATAACGCTTGTATTTTACTCTGTTCTTTTTGGTGAAATGGGACAAACACACCATAACTGCAGCGGCGATGTGTCTTGCTCAGAGACACAACAACAGCAAGTAAGTTCTGAACCTGCATTCTTCGGTCCCGCGCATACATCGATTTCTAAATATTGCTTGATATGAGCCGCCACCGTCTTTGTATCGCGTCTCCCTTTGTCAAAGCCCTGAGTCGGCACATTGTATCCGCATGTACATATGTGCGTGTGCAGAATAGTGTCCGTGTCAGCAGTCCGGGTGGAGGGGGGGGCCCGAAAAGTCCCCTACGCCAGCGGGTTCCAGCCTGAACCGCCCCGTCCCGCTGCAAACAGTCGGGCTTAACCGCACAAAGGGCTGGATCACGGCTGCACAGGGAGGGGGGTAATCCCACAAATAATGGCACAGCCTCCGCCCAGTTTGTTCTGGACCATTTCTGCCCCGATCATCGCCATGTCAAACTCAAACGTATCTATAGTGCGAGACCCACAGAATGAGGGTTATTGCACTTCACGGCCAAGCCAACGCGACATCCAAACACAGCATATGGATGAGCCCAAAATAAAACTAAACTGTTACTAAAGTAGTCACTGTGTACTGCAAGAGGATGGGCAAGTTTATTTGTATTGCACAATTCATACACAAGGCAATTCAAAGTGCTTCACAATTGCATAAAATTACAAGAAAGCAGAAAAAATACAGAAAAAATAATTACAGTAAAAGGTAGGGATGGGCGATACCACATTTTTGGGAATCGATACGATGCCGATACTGGTCATTTTTATGTGGGTGAATGTATTTCAATCAATATACATTTCTAAAACTGGTTATTTTATATAATTAATAGGTACATTACAATGATATTGCTTTACTGGTTAATTATACAATGTTAATGTGAAATTAAATACATAAACAAAGTTTAAAACTAATACTTTAATGACAAACATTAATGTCATTAAAGTATTGTGTGTGGCCATACCGCCTTTGCGATGCCCAATCCCGTCAGACCTTGGAAGCAAAGCAGGGAAGGGCCTGGTCAGTACTTGGATGGGAGACTGTTTGGTAACACCAGGAAGCCTAGCGAATGGAGTGAGTGAGTGAATGGTTGGTGGTGGTCGGAGAGGTCGATGGCGCAGACTGGTTGCCTCACTTCCGTCAGTCTACCCCAGGGCAGCTGTGGCTACACTAGTACCTTACCACCACCGGGTATGGAGTAAAGCGTCTTTGAGTGTCCAGTATAAGTATAATACCGATGCATTATTATTATTATTATTAAACAGAATCTAAACCAGAATGATATGGCTGGCTTAGTTCAATCCCCTGCTCATGTGGACTGTTTTGGCTCAGAACAAAGATGTAAATTGTCCTTTTATGTTTAAAATTGCTGCCACGCCTTCATTTTACATATGCAAATTAGTATTGACTTTTTGCCCAATATCGATACTTAAAAAGTAGCTGTTTGGTATCGATATATCGATACTGTGGTATCGATCCGCCCATCCCTAGTAAAAGCCAAGAGTGCAGATAAAATACTTTCCGTTGTCGTATGCATGGGGGGAAAAAACTGTATCCAGCCTGGATTTGAACATTGTCAGAGTTGTCTCACATCCTCGTGAAGACTGATCCAGATTTTAAATGCATGAAACTGAAACGCGGCTTCAATGTGTTTAGTCCCGACTCTGTGAACCACCAGGAGAGAGTTCTCAGGGTCCGAGATGGTTCATATGGCTCTAACTCTACAGCAGTACTACAAACTCACTTGTCCTTCTCCAGAAAAGAGCAATTCATGTAATTCATAATGCAGGATACAGAGATCACACTCACTCTCTTTTCCTAAAGTCAAATCTACTTAAACTGAAGGATCTGATCAATTATTTCACCGCAATAATGATGTTTAAAGCTAAAAATGACCTATTACCAGCCAGTGTTCAAGATTTCTTTCGACAACAGGAGGAAGGGTGTAGATTAAGGGGTCACATGAATTTGAAAAATTCCAGTTGTCCGATCCACCAGGAGGAGTTTCTGCCTTGCTGTTTGCGGCGTAAAACTATGGAATAGCTTGAATGTGTCACTCAAGAAATGTACCACAGTTTTGCCAATTTAAATCTATGTATAAAAACATGGTCTTCACAATCTATAGAGCTGGATATAAAATATAATTGAAACAATCAGTAACATTATTGTGGCTGGATTTCCATGGCCGTGATGTGTATGTTGTGGAAAGACATTCATAGTTTGTAAAACAATTGTTGTAAATATTGAGTTGTGCAGGTTGTTGTAAGAGAAGAACGATTTGAGCTTCTTTTGCACCTGTAAAAATATCAAGTAGAAAAAGGGGGTGGGACTAAATAAGGTCACACTTCAACCCACTCCTTTTTGAACAATTGCTGTATTGGTATCCATTACTTTATCATTGTTTTTAAATTGTTCGAAATAAACTAAACTAAACTAAAAAAAAACAAAACAAAAAACATGTCAGAGATGTACTTCGGCGCAAAACCTTGAAAAGAGCTGTTTTAAATTCTATTCTCTGAGTGACAGGAAGCCAGTGTAGAGACCGGAGCACTGGACTAATATGGTCGTATTTCCTGGTTCTTGTCAGGACTCGAGCAGCAGCGTTCTGGATGTACTGTAGTAGTCTAACCTGCTGGAGACAAATGCATGGATAAGTCTCTCTAAGTCTGGTTTTGACACTGTTCCTCTGATCTTAGCCATGTTTTTCAGATGGTAAAAAGCTGCTGATGTTATGGCTTTGATGTGGCTGTTTAAGTTCAGGTCTGAGTCCATGATTACTCCTAGATTTCTAACCTGACTTTTTGGTTTTAGAGAGAGAGACTCAAGGTGACTGAAAACACTTTGTCTTTGTGTCTGTGGGCCAAAAACAATGATCTGTCTGAGTTTAGTTGCATCCACAAACTGATCTGTTGGATGCAGTGACTGAGAGTATCTACAGGCCCATGTTCACCAGTGATGCATAGATCTGAATATCATCTGCGTAGTTGTGGTACGACACATTGTTGCTGTTTATTAGCTGACACAATGGAAGCATGTACAAGCTGAATAAGAGGGGTCCCAATATTGACCCCTGGGGGACTCCACAGGTCATATGTGCATCCTGTCCTTGAGATAAGACTTGAACGAAAGGAAAGCACAACTATCTCCCAGTGTTGTACATCAACCTTTCTTGTCTTGCGGACCCTTGGACCCTTTAGTGGCACTCTGTGCACCCCCACCTCAAGAATTGTTGCAGTTTATTTATAAAAGTCACTTAAAATGAGTATTTGTAAGGAAAAAGACAATGTTTTGTTCAAAATAAACCTAAAATACTCCCCAAAACTATATTATTACTGCAAAAATAAAGCTTTTTCTTTCCAAAATAATGTTCATTTTCACTTTCTTTTTAAATCTGAAATACTTTCAAGTACCCCCTGCTTAGTCCTTGAGTACCCTAAGGGGTCTCTGTACCTCTGGTTGGGAATCACTTTTGTGCATCATATACACTGCCTGACCAAAAAACAACACTATATTTTACACTACCTTGATACATTGTACCTAACTAAATTTTGTACAATGTAATGTGCTCTGTAATAATCTATAATAACTTGTATCTATGTAGTTCATACAAAATGGAATAATGTGCATTAGTCCTTTGCAGGTACATAATGTTATAAGACATATGACCTTTAGGGTTGGGGCTTAAGGTTACGGTTAGAGTTAGGGTCTTATTACATTATGTACCTGCAAAGGACAAATACACATTATTCCATTGTGTATCTAACCCTTAGGTACAAGTTATTACACATTGCTACAAAGCCCATTACGTTGTACTAAATTTAGCAAGTACAAAGCATCAAGGGTAGTGTAAAATAGGTCACACGCACTAATATTTCGTTGGAGCTACTTTAGCTTTGATTAAAGCAAGTATATGCCGGCAGGCCCGCCTTAAGGTACCCATAGGCCCCGGGGCTTAAACAGAATTGTAATCCCCACCCCCCCTCAGCGCAAGCCCAAACCCTAATCCTAACTCTAACCTATAACCCTAACCCTAAATCCCACAGAAACCCTAACCCTGCGACTCTTACATGTGTCCCTCTGGGCCGCACAGTAATCTTCACTTTACTGTGTGGATGCCAAATTACTCCTGGTATTATTGTGCCTTACAATATAGTCCTCCCTTTTATCCGCTTAGAAAATCCACATTGTTTAATTTTGTGTAATTATACTTTGTAGTGGAACACTTCACGTAACCATATTTAAATAGGGAAAACGTGGAAGAGCCTTGACCTCTTTTGGAGCTATAGAGGAGAGAGGGAGAGGCTAAACGCTAACTCGTCAAAGCTAAGGTAAGAACATATCTCAGTATGTAAAAACTGTGGCCTATTCATTTAACTGGTTATACAAGTAATATCCACTCAAAAGTTATACAAAAAAATCTATGCCTAATTTACTTAAATACAGTTCGAGTTGTTTTATAATAATTTAAGTGTAATTATCTTCCCCCGTGGACAGATTTCTTGAAATTTGAAATTCAAGGACAAACTTGCTTATTCAATAAAAGTTTGACTAATTTCAAGATCATCTTTTGCAGTGTATGAAGGAGACTGACTGAATTTGCAGGACACTCAAACATGCACGAAAGCAACAAAACAGAGCCACAGAATACATACTCAAATCTTATTATTAGCAGTGTAATTATCTAGATCCTCTTGTCAAAACATCTCAACATTGTGCTCGTGCGATATCAAAGCGCTCGGCGAAGGGCGCAGACGTCGACTGGAACAATAGGCTCTATGGCAACGGCCTCATGAAAGAGTTTGTCCCCATGGTGATGCACATAACAAGGCGTTTGCGGAGGGGAAACGGCCTGATTGAGCCTCGTGAAGGTGGACAAAATGATTGACCACTTCTTTATGTGATTTCAAACAGCTACACGTTGAACATTCCAGGTTATTCTCTGCCACATCACAGAACAACCACACTGCAGGGTTCATTTTGTCTGCAAAAATTAGACTGAAGATGAATTAAATGTAGTTGATGAGGCCACGACTGTTATTTCAATCTATTTTCATTCACGAAAAAAAAAAAAAAAATCAGGCGACTAAAATTATTACAGAGATGCACAATTCCACTGATGATCCACAGCTCGAAATCCACTACAATGTGTTTCAGCCAAATCCAAATACGGATTATCCAAGTCTCCAGTTTGGCTTTACCCAAATCTAAAAGCTTAAAAAAAACAAAAAACAAACATCAAAATAGCGACAAAAAAAAAAGGATGAAAACGCAACAAAAACGAAACAAAAACGCGTCAAAAAGCAGTGAAAAAAAACAATGAAAAGGCAACAAAAAACAACAAAAACATGACAAAAGTTTAAAAAAAAGTGACACAAAAATGAAATGAAAAAAGAAACACAAAGCGGCAAAAAAAGCAACAAAAAAGTGACATAAATGTGGCTACAACGTGACAAAAAAGCAATGGAAAAGTGAGAAAAAGTGAGAAAAATGTGACGAAAACAAGACAAAAAAGTGAGAAAAACGCAATAGAAAGTGTCAAAAAAAAAGTGACAAAAAATACGACCAAAAGCAATGAAAAACCAACAAAAACATGACAAAAGCTAAAAAAAAAAGTGACACAAAATTGTGGTGAAAACATGACAGAAGAGCAATGAAAAAAGCAACACAAAGTGCCAAAAACAACAACAAAAAAGTGACAAAAATGTGGCTACAACGTGACAAAAAAGCAATGAAAAAAAACATGAAAAGGCAACAAAAAAGTGACAAAAATGTAACGAAAACAAGACAAAAAAGTGATAAGAACACAACAAAAAAAGCCATGAAAAAAGCAACACAAAGTGCCAAAAAACAACAACAAAAAAGGGACAAAAACGTGGCTACAACGTGACAAAAAAGCAATGAAAAAAAAACATGAAAAAGCAACAAAAAGTGTAAAAAAGCGACAAAAAAGTGAGAAAAATGTGACGAAAACAAGACAAAAAAGTGATAAAAACGCAATACGACCAAAAGCAATGAAAAACCAACAAAAACATGACAAAAGCTAAAAAAAAAAGTGACACAAAATTGTGGCGAAAACATGACAAAAGAGCAATGAAAAAAGCAACACAAAGTGCCAAAAAAACAAACAAAAAAGTGACAAAAATGTGGCTACAACGTGACAAAAAAGCAAAGAAAAAAAACATGAAAAAGCAACAAAAAGTGTAAAAAAAAAAGCGACAAAAAAGTGACAAAAATGTGACGAAAACAAGACAAAAAAGTGATAAAAAGAAAGTGAAAGTTAGCTGACACAATGGAAGCATGTACAAGCTGAATAAGAGGGGTCCCAATATTGACCCCTGGGGGACTCCACAGGTCATATGTACATCCTGTCCTAGAAAGTGTAAAAAAAAAGTGACAAAAATACGACCAAAAGCAATGAAAAACCAACAAAAACATGACACAAAAATGCAACATAATTGTGGCAAAAACATGACAAAAGAGCAATGAAAAAAGCAACACAAAGTGCCAAAAAAACAAACAAAAAAGTGACAAAAGTGGCTACAACGTGACCAAAAATCAATGAAAAAAAAAACATGAAAATGCAAAAAAAAGTGTAAAAAAAGCGACAAAAAAGTGACAAATATGTGACGAAAACAAGACAAAAAAGTGATATACAAAAAAAGCCATGAAAAAGCAATAGAAAGTGTCAAAAAAGTGACAAAAATATGACCAAAAGCAATGAAAAACCAACAAAAACATGACCAACAAAAAATGCCCCCCCAAAAAATGCGATAAAAAAGCAATAAAAAAGCAACAAAATAATGACAAAAAAAAAAATACAAAAATGTAACAAAAACGCAGCAACAACGTGACAAAAAAGCTGCTCTCCACTTGAGAAGCTTTTAGGTTTTGGGTAAAGCCGCACTGGAGAAAACGTGCATGGGGTTAACAGGTTAAAGGAGTTGCTGCATTGATCAGGTTTAGGTTCAACACTACGAGCCCAAAGAATGGGATCAGCTGAACATCCTGAATGACCCGATTATTCCATCAATGCATTTCTTATTCCCTGATGGCACAGGCATATTCCAAGATGACAGTGCCTGGATTCATCGGGCTCACATTGTGAAAGACTGGTTGAGATCGGCCACAGAATCTTTGACATGTGCTGGAGAATTCTTTCATATTCATCCATTTTGCTTCCTCTATATATATTTACAAGCACAAAATCAAGTGTTTTTACTTTTTATGCCTCCACAAGGACCCGACTCTCATGGGCCACTTGATTATTCCGCTCCACATGCATTTGCTGGCTGTTTTGGCGATAGAAAGTGAGTGATATTGCTGTGGCGTGAGTCTGAAGGAGAGAGAGAGGCGCAGGGAGGGGGACTGAAGGGACTGAAGTGACTGAAGGATGAGGCGGAGAGCTCCAGTGTTTGGGCAGACGGCACCGGGGACTGACCTCACGGAGACGCTTCAAAATGACTTGGCGGGAGGTAGGAAAACTTCTCATCTCGTACGGCGCAGTTCAGTTTACTTATAGTGTTGTTTACATGTACAAGTATTACAATATCTCGTGATACTAGTTAGACTTAGTTAGACTTCTGTTGCACCTTTAAGTGTTGAACAAGCCATAATTACATCACATTTAATAGTGGCACCAACAAATTCTAGATAGATAATGCAAAGATTAAACAATAAATAACAACTAATAATTAAGGATATTGGTAAAAAGGTTGGGACACCTTTTGGAAAACTGTCTGCTAAACTTATTGAGGCTTTTGTGTTTCCTCCGCTCAGCTCCGCAGTCGTCAGTTCTGGCGTGCCGTGCTGGCAGAGCTGCTGGGCACCCTGGTGGTAGTGAGCACCGTCCTGGGCGCCTCTGTCCCGGGGCCCGGAGACGTCCCCGGGGGCCCCCTGTACCCGGCGCTGGCGGTGGGCGTGGCCATTGTGACGGTGGCGACCTGTTTTGGAGAGATCAGCGGGGCGCAGGTGAGCGGCTGCGGGTCGGTTTGTGTGTCAGGGTGATTCTTGTGCTGCGTTTACAGGTGAACCCCGCGGTGACCCTGGCGCTGCTCGCCACTCGCCGCATGGACGTGACCCGGGCCGTGGTTTACATCGCTGCCCAGTGTGTCGGGGCCTGTCTGAGCACCGGGGCCCTGTACCTGGCGCTGCCCCTCAAAGCGACTGCAGATCACTTCGTCAACAAGGTCTGGACTTTATATCTAATCCTGTTTCTATTTTTTTATTACGAACAATGAAAGAAGGAGCCAGTAAATTAAATTCTTAGTTGTGTCAATGTCAATGTCAATGTCAATTTTATTTATAAAGCACATTTAAAAACAACCATAGTCGACCAAAGTGCTGTAGAAGAACAGTAACAATATATACAATAAACACAATAAAACTTAAACACTGTGTCTGGTCTACATGGAGCCGAAGGCCAAAGCAAAAAGATGAGTTTTTAATTTGGTTTTAAACTTTTGTGGTCTAAACTCTAGTTACATGGTTATAGCATTTTAATTCTTAACAGGGACGAGTTTACAGGTACATTTCACAAATTGCAGGGTCACTTTTTAGCGCTTTATATTAAGATTTAGTTTTGAGCAATTCCAAGTTCCGTGTCATTAAATAAAGAAGAAACACAATAATGCCCAAAAAGGAGTAGGCTGAAGCAAACAGTGCTTATTTTTGCCTCATTTACATTCCAGTTTATAGCAAACCAACTCATTATGGTATAGTTTAAAGAGGGGGTATTATGCTTTTTTTCAGTCACACAGCACCAGTCTATATCACACTACAATGATGACCAAACCTTCTGTTGGTCTGTAAATGCAGTAAATTAGAATAACTGCCTTGCTCTCTCAAAATGGCTGTAGTGAATGTCTTGAAATAGGCCTCTGTCTCTTTAAGAACCTCTGAGCCTTTCCGACACGCCCCCTCCACACGCTGTCTGTGGCATCAGTGGGGAGGGGGTTCTGCTGAGGAGCAGTGGTCGGTTACTCGGCTGGTGACGAAAGCTCGGAGGCGTCTCCAGGAGGTGGGGGCGTTCCTAGGAGGACTCAGGCAAACCTATCCCTAAAATGGCCGCCATCAGAGTTTTTACAGATTACTCAAAAATACGTGAATGTGCCAAGGCAACACTTCAGGCATGTTTTTAACGAGGGAATGACAGAATAACATGATGGAAAGCTTGAAAAAGTCGATTTTGCATAATACCCCAACTTTAAAATCTTTAATGAGCACACCTTGATATAAGGCGATACCTCACTTTCATAGTCACACTAGAAAACTAGCCTGAGAGTTCATGAAATGGAATGAAATGCTTTTTAATTAGATGCACAGAAGAAGAGGACAAACATTTATTCTTCCTCTACTAGCCTTTAAAGATGCATATTTGTTGTTTTCGGTTGTATCAATGTTTCAGTGTATCACCTTATTTGAGGAGCTGACTAATCCAATTTCCTTTTGTTTTATGTAAAAATGATTGTGTCATAAAAACCACCTTGTTTTCTAGAATCCCTGGCGGATTCCATGATAATAAACCAATAGAGACTTTTTCTATTTGTGTCTCAGGTGCCTCTGGAGTTAAACGCGGCTCAGGCTTTGGGCATCGAGGTCCTTTGCACTTTCCAGATGGTTTTCACTGTGTTTTCTGTGGAGGACCAGAGGAGGAGGGACAGCCCAGAGCCGGGGAACCTGGCTTTGGGGCTGACGCACACGGCCGGGGCGCTCATCGGAGTAAGAGCAGCCTGAACACGCTTGTCTGTCTGTGGTGAAATGAAAGGTTCATAATAAACGTGTTTCCTTGTAGGGGCGTTTCTCCGGAGCGAGCATGAACCCAGCCCGGACACTGGCCCCTGCCATCATCACAGGCTTCTGGGAAAACCACTGGGTGAGAAAAAGCACTAAACTTATTTGAGAAACCCTCTGCAACTGCTGTCACCGAGAATAGCCTGATCGTCTTAATGAGCCGCACAGAGCAGAAGCTTTGGCATCAGCTACAGTCTGCTGACTCACTCTGTCTCCCGCTGTGAGCTCTGTCCGGTCACACCTGAGCTTCTCCACAGTGGAAACATCAGTGCACAGGAGATGTTTGGTCGTTAGGAATAGAAGGAATCACTACTATTGGCAAAGCACACTGTTGTTGTGTCATCGAGCAAGACACTTTACCGCTCTAGTGTCAGGAACCCCCTGAAAAGATATTAAAATATAACTCGGTGGGACTTTCCTGCTTAAATTGAAGTCCAATGAGTAAAAACAGATAATTTGGATTCACAAACAGTAAACCACAAAGGCAACAATTATTGGGGTGAATGAACATCCTCTTTAACAGTATATACTATATATTTTGTTAATATTTATGATATCCACCCATCCATCCATTTTCTTCCCCTTTATCTGGGGCCGGGTCACAGAGGCAGCAGTCTAAGCTGAGATGTCCAGACTTCCCTCCAGCTGGTCTGGGGGGCCCAGAGGGGACACCAGGCCAGCTCAGAGACAGTCCCTCCAGCGTGCCCTGGGTCTTCCAAGTGGACAGCGTGTGGAGGGGGCGTGTCGGAAAGGTTCTTAAAGAGACAGAGGCCTATTTAAGACATTCACTACAGCCATTTTGAGAGAGCAATTTTATACGAGGCAGTTATTCTAATTTACTGCATTTACAGACCAATAGAAGGTTTGGTCATCATTGTAGTGTGATATAGACTGGTGCTATGTGATTGAAAAAAGAATAACACCCCCTCTTTAATAAGCATTAGTACTTAAAGAGACTAGACGTAAGTTGGTCATTTTATACTGACTACTGCCACCTCAGGTCTCAGGTGTAACTGCAGGTTCTATATTAAGCTCGCGCATGATGGCACTTCGGACCCGACTTTTTGAGAGACAGTGCAGGATTTTAGAGACAGTTGTGCGGCTCATTCTACTCATCCCAATAGGACAGGCCTGGAACACCTCCCAAGGGAGGCGACCAGGTGCCCAGCCACCCTGCGAAGGAAACTCATTTCGGCCGCTTGTATTCGCGATCTTGTCCTTTCGGTCATGACCCAAATCTCATGACCATAGGTGAGGGCGGGAACGTAGATCGATTGGTAAATCGAGAGCTTCGCCCCGACTCAGCTCCCTCTTCACCACGACAGACCGATACTGCTGACGCCGCACCGATCCGTCTGTCGATCTCACACTCCATCCATCCCTCACTCAAGAACAAGACCCTAGATAATAAAATATATCATATACTAATATATATCAAATTGTGTTATGCATTAAACCATAACACAGCTCAATACCTCAAGTTCCTTGCAGATTCATAAAGTTTTATATTATTATTTAGTTCTAGACTCCACAAACTTGTTCTGAGTGTGTGAATGTTGTATTAGTTTAACAATGTAGATTTCACTCTTCACTCATCTCTGATTGTGTTTGACATTTTCCAGAAAAATCATACTTAGATACAGTATTTCCCCCCAATCGTTAAGGTCCAGTTAGCCATTAGAAGTGTTCTCAATCCATACCTTGTCAGTAATGCGTGTCTGTTTTGCTCAGGTTTACTGGATCGGGCCGGTCCTGGGGGCTGTTCTTGCCGGAGTGTCTCACGAGTTCTTGTTTGCCCCCTCGGCGTCCCGTCAGAAGCTGGTGGCCTGTCTGACGTGTAAAGACATAGAGATCGTGGAGTCCACCAGCATGACCGGCTCCTCCCTGTCCACGGTGACACAGAACGCCATCAGAAACAAACAGGCCAACAAGATGGACAACTGAGAGCGACTGCCCACAGGCATGCGCTGCACCAGTGGTTCCCAGCCTGTTTCCCCTCCCTGGAGTCAGAGACAGGCCAGGTTCTAAACCCCAATTCATTTGTGCGACAGTAGCTCAAAACATTTGCGCAGGATACAAAGGTCAGCGGCTAAAGATTATCGTAATATTCTTGAACGTTTTGAGGACCCCCTTTAACCTCACTGCAGGTTGGGAACCACTGCACAAGGCCATGACTGAGGCCTCTTTCCTACAGCAGGAGCAGGAAAAATAACTAACATGCTGATCTGTGTTGTGTTTGGACGAGGAGCTTTCATATAAAGGTTCAGCATTCATGGATTTTCATTTTCCTTCCCTCATCATGTAATCAATTCAGCTCAATTGGGCGATTTCAGATTTATGTATCAATAACAGTTTTCATGTGACATTGTGCCTCATTCTCTCAAAGGCAAATGAACGACATCCCCTTCTTTAAAGAGGGGGTATAATGTTTTTTTCAATCACATAGCACCATAGCATCTATATCACACTACAATGATGACCAAACCTTCTGTTGGTCTGTAAATGCAGTAAATTAGAATAACTGCCTTGTATAAAATGTCTCTCTCAAAATGGCTGTAGTGAATGTCTTGAAATAGGCCTCTGTCTCTTTAAGAACCTCTGACCCTTTCCGACACGCCCCCTCCACAAGTTGTCTGTGGCATCAGTGGGGAGGGGGTTCTGCTGAGGAGCAGTGGTTGGTTACTCGGCTGGTGACGAAAGCTTGGAGGCGTCTCCAGGAGGTGGGGGCGTTCCTAGGAGGACTCAGGCAAACCTATCCCTAAAATGGCCGCCATCAATTTTTTACAGATTACTCAAAAATACGTGAATGTGCCAAGGCAACACTTCAGGCATGTTTTTAATGAGGGAATGACATAATAACATGATGTAAAGCTTGAAAAAGTCGATTTTGCATAATACCCCCCCCTTACATTTGAATAAAATGGAAAACGATGTCACAGAAAAAACTTTCAACTGTATGACATTAATCTGTATTTTTATTTATTTACTTTTCACACTAGAAGTGTTCTGGATTACGATAATAGGGTAAGAAGTCTCTTAACAACAAATAAATAATCAGCATCTGAATAAATGTTTTCACTGGATTGTGTAAAACCTTCACAATGATGGAACACTCCTGGACGACTGAGAGCTTACACGAACATCAGTATTGTTAGTTGTTTCTATAAAGCCATATATTTTTAAATGTTCAGTTTTGTGCATGTGACAGGTTTTCATGTAATAAGTTTTTTATTATTCATGATTTTACCCCAGAAGAAGAGGTGATTTTATGAAGAGAAGTGGAAACGAACTCTTACGACCCCTAAGGCCAGGGGTGTTCAAAGTGTGGCCCGGCGGTCAAATGCGGCCCTCAGACTAATTTCTGGTGGCCCTCTTACTGAAGCAGCACATAGAGATGGTCCTTTTTTATTTCAAGTTTAATAATTCTACAAACCTCAACAACTAAAATGTTATTGTGAGACAAAGCTGGCACTAAGGTTTTAAGCATAAATAAAGGAGTGGAAGGTTTCGCTGCACTGACCACCGATCTGTGGCCCTTGACTCCGTGTACTAGGGCTGTGCAATTAATCAAAATTCGATTACGATTTCGATTACAACAGTAAACGATTACAAAATTAGCATAATCGCAAAAAAATCGATTATCATTTTTTTCAATGTTTTCATTTTTTTTTTTTACATTTTTTTCAATTATTATTTTTTTTTCCTTTTTTTTTTTTGCAAAGCAGACTTGCGTTATTTCACGGCGCTGGGATTATTTTCCCTTTGCTTTTCACGTGCCACGGCTCATGCTTTTGTCTGACATGAAAACAAACAGCGCTGTGTGATGATGTCATCAGGCCGCGCTGCTCAGTTTACTTGCGCAGGTGTGAGGGCTGGCCAGCAGGGGGCAGGTGTGAAACAGGGACCTCTCTTTAATCAAGGCGTACTTGAAATCATTTGTACTTTTATGACTGTCCAGAAAACATAAAATATCATCATAGTGTTTTGATTAATAAATAAATAAAATACAGATAGACTTTTTTTTAAAGGCAACAAATAATCGTTTGAATAATCGTGATTTCAATTATGACAAAAATAATCGTGATTATTATTATTTTTTCAATAATCGAGCAGCCCTACCGTGTACACTTCAATATGCGGCCCCCCATAGACAAAGTTTGGACCCCCCTGCCCTTAGGCCTTTCATTTATACTGTGTATACGTACTGAAGTTTATTTTTGAACCTCCTAGGACTAAAACTCCTAGGAGGTCATTTATCATGATTAGCGAGTGCAAGCAGGAAAATAAAATGTATTTTGTGGGCATTCTGAGCCGGATTTAACATTTGAAATTGTGAAACAATTGTGAAACACTTACCTCCACTCAGGGGCGGACTGGCCATATGTTCATTCTGGAAGAGCACAGAAGGGCCACTGGCTCTAGGGCCAGTCTGGCCTCTCGATTTTCTCCTCTTGTCCCCCGCCTTAACCAAGCTTTACCTAAATCTAAAAGCTTCAAAGAAAAGCATCAAAATAGCGACGAGGATGAAAACGGAACAAAAATGTGCCGGAAAAGCAACAAAAAACATGACAAAAAAGCAACGATAAAAAGCTATGAAAAAACAACAAAAAATCCACAAAAACACAACAAAAATGTGTCGAAAACACAAGTACAAAGCAACAAAACAACACAAAAAGTGAAGAAAAAAACAACATGACAAAAACATAACAAAGCAACGAAAAAAAGCTATGAAAAACCAACAAAGTAGCCATAATAACATAACAAAAACACAAGACAGTGACGAATATACAATAAATTCCCCCCCAAAAAACCCCAAAAAGTGACGAAAAATGTGACGAAAACACACTAAAAAAGTTATGAAAAAGCAACAAAAAACATGACAAAAATGTGGCAACTTGACAAAAAGTTTTGTAGGTCTTAGCTTTCAAATCAGGCATTACGCTGTTGCTCTTCGGTCAAGAAGTGTCGCATTGGGCCAGGCTGGTCAGCGTCCAGGGCTGTTTTTCAGTCCCAGTCCGCCCCTGCCTCCACTTTTGGATGTTAACAAACGCTTAGCAGGACCCCCATATTATTTATAAGAACACAATGCATTGTGTTGGAAATACATACTAGCTTTTGCAAACTTAACACATTTAAAGCTAAGCGTTTGAGTACAACACTACATTAGAAGCACACAACACTCCAATAAATGACAAACTGGGGGAAAATAGGTAAATATTTTAGCTAAATCTTTAGAGTAATTGAGTTTCCCTTGTTCTGGTCTCATCTGTCGTGTTTATTCTGAAATGCTTGTCATAAAACAAGGATTTCTGTGGTTCCCTTTACACCGCCGTCGTCTGATCCGGTGTTGCGTCTTCTGGATTTGCACATCATTGGAATATCTATTGACGGTCTGAAAAACAGCATGACGTGAGTCTCCTCATGTCTCCAACACTTTGAAATGCTAAAGAGGCCCTTATCACCAGGTCTCAATGCTCACGGCTCTTTTGTCCAATTCGACTCAGTCAGATGGACCGTACGGATGAAATGGCCAAACACTCTCTGTAAAATGTATTTGAACTGAAAGGGGTTTATCAATGACAAAGAGAGATTAGTATGTTGTTTTAATGAAAATGTTTTGTACACTTGTTATGACATGTACTTAATGGATAATAAAGCTGATTATTGATTCTGTCATTGGGTTCTGTTCCTTTACAAAACTACCTTCCACAACTAACAGCATCATGTGCATCACCAACAGAGTTAATTTTGACAACGTATTTTAATTTAGTTTTAGTCTTGGTCTTTTGACTAAACTGTAATGTCATTTTAGTCGAGATTTAGTCGAAAAAATCTTTTCAATTTTAGTCTAGTTTTAGTCGACTAAAATTGCATGTCAATTTAGTCGACTAAATTTAAGACTAATTTAGTCGACTTTGCATTGATAATGTTCATCATAATCATTTTTAATCGTGTTCCTCTGCTTCATGGAGCTGCTCCACATGAACAAAGCTCAGAGCTGATTCTTTGGCAGAGAATTTACATGATCTGAGGCTCTTTCAGACGCTCAATAGAAGTTTGGATGATTTTAGTCTCTCCTTTTCATTTTTATTTAGTCTTATTTTAGTCGACTAAAATGTCTGGACATTTTAGTCATAGTTTTAGTCTCATGAAAAGCTTTTAATTTAGTTTTAGTCCAATTTTAGTCGTCAAAAATATCACTTTGACTAAAATTAAGACGAAATTAACACTGATCACCAAACATGTGACGCACTTGATCGATATTTGAAAATGCTCTGGGAAAAAAACACATCTCCTACATCGACAATATCGTATGATCCACACTATCACAATGTACACTATATCCATAAGTTTCCCACCGCAGGCAGCATTTTGCATTGTGTGTGTTCTTTCTAACATGTAGAAAAGGTTCAAACCACCAGCTCAGCGTTCTGCATTCATCCGCCTGCTCTGCGCTCCCCCCGTCAGCCCCACGGCCAGCGCTGCCCGGTGACACTAAAGGCTCTGCTTCTCTCATATGGCAAACGTGAGCCCTGCGTTTCCTCCATACGTCTGCCACCAGCAAGACACAAGATCACTGTTGGTAAAAAAGACTTTGTTTCCGAAATGTGAAGCCACCGTGTCCTACGTCAAGTCCAAGGGGTATAGACCTTATAAAACATCCACGGCCTTATTGTCAAAGACACATCCTGGGCTATAGTTTTAGCTTGATGCAAAACCGCCGCCAAGCAGTGCATTTTCCCTATGGTGCTTTCTCTGTTAATTGACCTGTTTGCTCTTGTTTAAAGTCAAATGCTCTGTGGAGACAATGGTTTCACACGGTCAGGCGTTTCAATGTATGGTTCAGTTGAGCGCTGTTAGTTTTAGAGACTTCCGTCCATCCGGGGCCTCATGTATTGTATCCATGAACCATTGTACCTGATTATGAGCTATATGCCCCATAATAACATGATGTAGTCACTAATCAATATCAGAAACATGTTGTTCCATCTGTTTACAAAACAGTTCTCACTCGGAGCAATAGACAGACTGTTGTCTATATGAAAACCCACGCAGGAGATCTGTGACAGGTTCTAGTGTCTTCTGCCTCTGTATTGGCCTCACTGAGCGTGGGGGGTGGGTTTGTTTGAATTGGGACGGTCCGAGTGGACGCCCCCCACCTTTGGCTCTGCAGGGGATTATGGCGTCACCCGGGGCCCCTGGGGGGGTGTTATAAAGCCCACGTCTGGCCCTCTCCGCTCCGTCAGAGAGGCTAAAAGTCCAGTAGACACTGTCCCTGTCTCTACTTTAGGAACTCCCCTTTAGCATTGATGCCCAGCTCGTCCTGACACCTCACCTGAGATCTCCCATCACTTACACTTATGTCTTTGCGAGAGGCGGACACAGGCGGCAGAGTGCAGCACAGTTGACTTTACCAGTCCGTGTCTCGGTTGGTGAAGCTTGTTGAGTGGATTGTCTGTTTTCAGATCTAGGTCTTTGAACTGACAGAGAGGGGTCAGTTCAGAAAACTGACAAAAACGGGAGATCTCCTTTTGTTATTTTAATATTTGAGGACTGAAAAGGTTTACCTGACCTTTTCTTGACTCACTTTTCAAATCTTCATTTGGTGAAAAGCCACAGTCAAATCGTCACCATGTGGGAGTTCAGGTCCATGAATTTCTGGCGGGCCGTGTTTGCTGAGTTCTTCGGGACCATGTTCTTTGTGTTCTTCGGGATGGGTGCCGCTCTGCGTTGGACCACGGGGCCTCACCATGTGCTGCATGTTGCCCTGTGCTTCGGGCTGGCGGCTGCCACCCTCATCCAGTCCATTGGCCACATCAGCGGCGGCCACATCAACCCCGCGGTCACCTTTGCCTACCTGGTGGGCTCGCAGATGTCTTTGTTCAGGGCGGTCTTCTACATGGCGGCGCAGTGCCTCGGTGCCGTGGCTGGAGCCGCTGTTCTGTACGGAGTGACCCCCGGAAACATGAGGGGCAACATGGCCATGAACACTGTAAGTAACAACAGTTTAATGTCTGAATGGAGGCCATGAAGCTTGGGTTTGACTGTATTTTTACGCGTTTGTTGCAGCTGCAGCCGGGCATCAGCCTGGGCATGGCCACCACAGTGGAGGTCTTCCTCACCATGCAGCTGGTGGTGTGCATCTTCGCAGTCACAGATGAAAGAAGGAACGGACGCCTGGGATCTGCTGCTCTCTCTATCGGCTTCTCAGTCACTATTGGACACCTCATGGGGGTAAGACCTACTACACACATTCACATACCGTTTATTCAGAACTCAGTTAAACTGGAGTGTGTCCTTAGATGTACTACACTGGAGCTGGGATGAACCCAGCCAGGTCCTTCGCTCCTGCTGTGCTCTTCAGAAACTTCATCAACCACTGGGTAAGACTCCAGCACTTCTCAAACCTGGTCAGTACTGGGATGGTGTGCTAATAACAGCATGTGCCTGTTACAGGTGTACTGGGTGGGTCCAATGATAGGAGGAGCTATGGGCGCCCTGCTGTACGATTTCATGCTGTTCCCCCGCATGAGGGGTCTGTCCGAGCGTCTGGCCACACTGAAGGGCAGCCGCCCTCCAGAGAGCGAGACCCAGCAAGACACCCGTGGAGAGCCCATCGAGCTCAAGACACAAGCCCTATAAACCTGCCCCAGGGCAGACTGAGGAGACGAGGGATAGGCCCACCTCACCACCCATCTGCATCACACACACTTCAACCAGCCTTCACCATGCTCCAAACGGACATTCTTGATTGTTTTTCTAAGTGATGGGCCAATACCAGCAGCTGTTGTCTCCCCGACTGCGTTTTTGTTTCCAAAGGGAATGTGGAAAGCCTGAGGTGGAGCAGAGAGGTTGTAGGGGCAGCGTCAGGGTGAGGTGGGACTGAGGTACACAGTACGGGGCAAAAGTTTCAATGGGTTTAGGGGTTTGTGGTCGTTTCAGGTTGGGTTAAACATGTGAAGATGCTTTACATTAAACATCTGAATCTATCTCAATTTAAGTTCTTTTTTTAGTTTTCTGCACTTCAGACACAGGACGTGGATGTATGATACCATTAGCTTGACCAGGGTTTCATCATTTCAGCTCACTTTGTTTTATCTGTGGTTTGTTTGTGTGTTTGGAGACTTTGAGGAACAGAAAGAGTGGCTGAGAGTGAGTGCGAGTTTGTTCCAGTGTGTATATGTGTGTCTGTGCGAGTGGCCAAGGTTGCAGATTCAGTTCTAATTATTTTGTTTCAATTTACCACTCACCTGTTTTGTACCATTACTGCGTTGAATTTTTGTCATCCCATTTTTAAAGACCCAAACATTTTTCTCTTCCCTTCACTGTGGTATTTGCTATGAGATTCATTTTTACACAAATCACCTGCTTCTTTTGTTCTGAACCGGCACAGTCACAAAGGAAATGTTGTATCCCAGACTTTATGGTCAGACAAGCCGTGAGAGCTTTCATTGAGTCCTATTATTATTTTAACCTTTACTGGCAGCGCAAGGCATTTCAATGGCATTTCATTTCAGTAATAAACATTAAAAGGATTCTGTGTCATGTGTGTGTTTGAACAAGAACCAGTGTTAATTTCGTTGACTAAAATATTTAGTCGAGTGATATTTTTGACGACTAAAATTGGACTAAAACTAAATTAAAAGTTTCCCATGAGACTAAAACTGTGACTAAAATGTCCAGATATTTTAGTCGACTAAAATAAGACTAAATAAAAATGAAAAGGAGAGACTAAAATCATCCAAACTTCTATTGACCGTCTGAAAGAGCCTCAGATCATGTAAATTCTCTGCCAAAGGATCAGCTCTGAGCTTTGTTCATGAAGCAGAGGAACAAGATTAAATATGATTATAATGAATATTATCAATGCAAAGTCGACTAAATTCGTCTTAAATGTAGTCGACTAAAACTAGACTAAAATTGAAGATATTTTTTTCACTAAAACTAGACTAAATTAAAATATGTTGTCAAAATTAACACTGACAAGAACCAACAACAAAGCATAACTGACAAACTAGTAAAGAAGGGAATACATTACCAGATCCTTGAGTACAAACTGACCTATCAGTGACTAAAAAATAGCTGCACGAGAAAACGAAACAAGCTACAATATTGCAATAACAATATTGTGTAATATTTGACTAAACCATTTCAATACAATCAACAAAAGTAACGTGACAAAATAGAAATGGATCAGAAAGAGGCAAAAAATGTAACTAAACTGGAAAAATCCTAAACTAAACTTTTAAATATCTTTGAAGTAACCATGTGTTTTTGTTATAAACATGTCAGAGAGATAAAATGCTCTCAGTTCAGGCGGGAGTTAAGAGGTTAATGGTCAGAGTTTTGACTTTGAGAGTATTTTATTTATTTTTTACCCAACACCCTAAATACGAAATAATCAAAGTTTAGTTAAATACTTTGTGAACATGCCGGCAGGACCTCCGAGTTTGGAGGATGAATGAATGACTCAAGGGGTCCGCGAGACAAAAAAAAAAAAAGCTTGAGAACCACTGCTTCAACCTCTTAACTCCCACCTGAACATGTTTTCTCCAAATTCTCAAAATCTAAAAGCTTCTTCAAAACAGAGGCAAAAAACGAGAAGAAAATGAGGATGTAAATGCAACAAAAAAACGATAAAAAGTGACCCAAAAAAGCGACAAAAATTACAAAAACTCAACAAAAAAGTGGCAAAAGAGCAACAAAAAAGTGACAAAAATCCAGCAAAATAAGACAACAACAAAAAATGCAAAAAATGACAAAAATCCAACAAAAAAAGACAAAAATCCAGAAAAAAGTGACAAAAATCCAGAAAAAAATACAAAAATCCAGCAAAAAAAATGACAAAAATCCAGCAAAAAAGTGACAAAAATCCAGCAAAAAAAGACAAAAAAATGACAAAAATCCAGCAAAAAAAGACAAAAATCCAGCAAAAAAAGACAAAAATCCAGCAAAAAAAGACAAAAAAATGACAAAAAATCCAGCAGAAAAAAGACAAAAATCCAGAAAAAAGTCACAAAAATCCAGCAAAAAAAAGACAAAAATCCAGCAAAAAAAAGACAAAAAAAAAGACAAAAATCCAGCAAAAAAAGACAAAAATCCAGCAAAAAAAGACAAAAATCCAGCAAAAAAAAATAAAACACTAAAAAAATGACAAAAATCCAGCACAAAAGTGACAAAAGAGCAGTAAAAAAGTAAACAACAAAAAGTGACAAAAACGCAAAAAGGGAAATAAAAAGTGACGACAATGGCAAAGAGGAGAGAATGGATTTGGTTTGGGCGGGTGGTAAGAGGTTAAGCTAATACAGCAAAATGGCTGAATAACTTCACCAGGCTTATATGTAAAAAGAAAGTGTGCTGTAAATAAAACATCACTACTTACGTGACATTACTGCCTTTACGATGGGCTCTTGGTTTGTGTCCATAAGATTCATGTTTGCACAAGAGGTTTTCTGAGTTTTCTGCGATGTGCAGTTGTGGCCGCTAGGTGGAGCAGGTCACCTCTGTTGGCTCCATATAGACAGTCTAAGGTTGGATCAGGCTCTTGGGCAAGAAACGTGTCATCAGAGCAGGAGATCACAGTGAACAATGACGGTTTCCTTATTTATTCATTGGATTTGAGTATTTACATGAAATTAAATGGATATTAATATAATCATAAGAAAAGAAATTGATAGGATCTAACGTAGTCTACTTTGGCAAGGATTGTTTTATTATGTTTTTAATCGGGTGATGCCGGGGCGGACTGGCCATGTGTCCATTCTGGAAGAGCACAGAAGGGCCACTGGCTCGAGGGCCACCGGTCCCGCCTTAACCGAGCTTTACCCAAATCTAAAAGCTAGAAAGAAAAGCATCAAAATAGCGACAAAAAAGATGAAAACAAAAATGTGCCGGAAAAGCAACACAAAAAGTGACGAAATATGTGATGAAAAGTCAACAAAAACACGACAACAAATCGAGGAAAAAAGCAAACAAAAACGTGACAAAAACACACAAAAAAAAGTGACAAAAACGCAATAAAAAAGTGACAAAAACACAATAAAAAATGATGGAAAAAATGTGACAAAAACGCAATAAAAAGTGACAAAAACACAATAAAAAAAAGTGACACAAACACAATAAAAAAGTGACAAAAACACAATAAAAAATGATGGAAAAAATGTGACAAAAACGCAATAAAAAGTGACAAAAACACAATAAAAAATGATGGGAAAAATGTGACAAAAACACAATAAAAAAGTGACAAAAACGCAATAAAAAAGTGACAAAAACACAATAAAAAATGATGGAAAAAAAGTGACAAAAACACAATAAAAAATGATGGAAAAAATGTGACAAAAACGCAATAAAAAAGTGACAAAAACACAATAAAAATGTGACACAAACACAATAAAAAAGTGACAAAAACGCAATAAAAAAGTGACACAAACACAATAAAAAAGTGACAAAAACACAATAAAAATGTGACACAAACACAATAAAAAAGTGACAAAAACACAATAAAAAAGTGACAAAAACACAATAAAAAAGTGACACAAACGCAATAAAAAGCCACAAAAAAAAGTAATGAAAAAACAACAAAAATATGACAAAATGTTACAATCACTTTTTCAGGTCTTAGCTTTCAAATGAGCCGTTACATTGTTGCTCTCCAGTCGGGAAGCTTTTAGACTTGGGTAAAGCCGAACTGGAGAAAATGCTCTCTGTTAACGCGGGTGGTAAGTGTCACATTTACGCTAATTTGGGCCAGTCAGAGTCCAGGGCTGTTTTTCAGTCCCAGTCCGGCCCTGGGGTGATGTATTCTTTTAACAGAGTGAAAATGAAAGGGGTTAAAGGTGCTGAACCGCTCCCTGTAGATATAGCTACATGTTCCTTATCTTGCAATGCTTTCTGTTCTTGCTTCAAACCCCACCCAAAAACCACAAGTGTTGAAACTCACGTAAGAGAGGCGGACATTGCTTTAGAATCAATAAAATAGATAGAAAGTTGTATATTTTAGTGAAATCAAGCCAAATATCAACACGCTATCATAACAGACATTAATATACCAGATTTTAAATGTGCACCTGAATATATTAGTAATACATATTTTACATTGAGGGGTGACAAGTTGTTGGTCTGGTGATTTGGGGGGTTGGGAACCACTGGTCTAAAAACAATGCTGAGGACAAAATACAGCCACACAATATTTAAGATTTTGACAACATTGTGCTTGGCTTGTACTTTTATATTTTTACTAAAAGTGGAATAAAAATAGTTTTGCCCTTGAGTTTATCATTGGTGAATAACCAGGCTAATTGTTTACACGAGAATGCCACTGTTGCTCTATGATACCAGGGTTGTCAGGTCTCATCAGCTCAACCCGCCCAAAAACAAATATATTTTTAAAGAGGGGGTATTATGCTTTTTTCAGTCACATAGCACCAGTCTATATCACACTACAATGATACCAAACCTTCTGTTGGTCTGTAAATGCAGTAAATTAGAATAACTGCCTTGTATAAAACTGCTCTCTCAAAATGGCTGTAGTGAATGTCTTGAAATAGGCCTCTGTCTCTTTAAGAACCTCTGAGCCTTTCAGACACGCCCCCTCCACACGCTGTCTGTGGCATCAGTGGGGAGGGGGTTCTGCTGAGGAGCAGTGGTTGGTTACTCGGCTGGTGACGAAAGCTCGGAGGCGTCTCCAGGAGGTGGGGGCGTTCCTAGGAGGACTCAGGCAAACCTATCCCTAAAATGGCCGCCATCAGAGTTTTTACAGATTACTCAAAAATACGTGAATGTGCCAAGGCAACACTTCAGGCATGTTTTTAATGAGGGAGTGACATAATAACTTGATGTAAAGCTTGAAAAAGTCGATCTTGCATAATACCCCCCCTTTAAAACTATTGCTCAAAACCTGCAGACCTATAATGGTTTGCCTTGGACTTGAGATTCTGAATCTCAAGAAATAAGTCAAATATACCCTATAGATTTCATGAAAAACAACATGAAACAAACAATGACAGCACTGTTCACACAAAAAAAGCCTAAATTTAGCCTGAAAATAGTGAAATGTGCTTATGAACTCATTCCTGAAGAGTGTTGGTAATGCGTTTGGAAAGGCAGGTGTGAGTTTGCACCACAACAATCTAAAATGTATACGCTTTCTCTTCAGCTATATAGGCTATTGGATTATTCAAAATCGGGTATTAAGCCTTTAAAGCAGTACTATTCGTAGTCCCTCTGTGGTTAATACAAGTGCTAATGGGGTGATTGGGGGGCCTTTTATCTCCCCCTGGTGTCTCTGGCCAGAAAACCACAATTGCAACTTCGCTGCCTACGTGTTGCAGGCCCCAGTACACACTAATAGAATCACGAAGAAGAAGCTAACAGGCTAACGGGCAAAGCTAAGTATTTACAGCCAAGTTTGAGTGAAAAGAATTCTTTCCATTGTGTAATTGGATGTACAATATCCCGCTCTCCCTTCGCCTTTCCTGTCAGCGTAGTATTTAAAGGGACTATACAGAGTCAAAAAGGTGTTAATTCGGGTCTGAAGTGCCGTCATGCACGAGCTCAAAGGGGGGGTGTTATGCAAGATCGACTTTTTCAAGCTTTACATCATGTTATTATGTCATTCCCTCATTAAAAACATGCCTGAAGTGTTGCCTTGGCACATTCACGTATTTTTGAGTAATCTGTAAAAACTCTGATGGCGGCCATTTTAGGGATCGGTTTGCCTGAGTCCTCCTAGGAACGCCCCCACCTCCTGGAGACGCCTCCGAGCTTTCGTCACCAGCCGAGTAACCGACCACTGCTCCTCAGCAGAACCCCCTCCCCACTGATGCCACAGACAGCGTGTGGAGGGGGCGTGTCTAAAGGCTCAGAGGTTCTTAAAGAGACAGAGGCCTATTTCAAGACATTCACTACAGCCATTTTGAGAGAGACATTTTATACAAGGCAGTTATTCTAATTTACTGCATTTACAGACCAACAGAAGGTTTGGTCATCATTGTAGTGTGATGTAGACTGGTGCTATGTGATTGAAAAAAGCATAATAACCCTTCTTTAATATAGAAGCTGCAGTTACGCATAAGACCTGAGGTGGGTGAGTGAGTATAAAATGGCTGACTTGCATCAAACCCCTTTAATCTCACAGACAATAAGTTAAAAAATCGTAACTTGCTACCACACCTGCAGTTGCGCTTATCGCCTCTAGGGGCATGAGTAACTTCGCACTGCTTTAATTTCACAATGCGCACATACTTTACACCAGCATTATCTTATAAAGAAGTGATGCAAAGGACACAAATCACAGCAATATCTGTAAAAAGACACTATTTTATTTTGCATATTTGTTGTAGACATGACGATGGCTTTGGGGAGGTGCAGCGTCTCCCGTAGACTCTGATGAACGCTTGTGCTTTTGCAGCTGGAGACACAAAGGACAAAGGAGCTGGGCCTGACACCACTGTACACTGCACGCCTCCATTTGTCCCTCAGTCACACATTCAACTCCCAACGCCAAACACTCCATCGTGGTTCACAAATCTAGATCTATATGCATTTCTACAGGGCTGCACAACATCGGGGGAAATATCACTTGAACAAACCAACCAATCTTTTTTTTCCATTTGTTTGTAGAACTTTTGAAAGTGGGTGTTTTAATAGGTTTAAGTTCTGCTCTTGTGGCTCTTTGACTAAATAAATAGAGGTCGGCCGATGTGGGTTTTTTCTCAGGGTTTTTGGCTGAACTGTGACAAACACAAAAAAATATAAATTACAATCAGAGCCTCCAAGGTGTACAAACTTGTGACGGATTTTCACCGTGATGTTTCTCAGCTCCTGAGGCCTAAGGCTCATTTTAAGGCTCTGGCTGAGCTCTTTCCAAAGCAAAACAGGAAGTTTGATCATGTTTGGTTGCGGAGATATCGGCCTTTTATCTGCATCGTACCAGCCGATAGCCGATATTGTGAAATACCCACAGCTGTGCTCAAAGGTTTGCCGGCAGAATATGAAAATGAAAGATAACAGAAAACATTTTTTTTTTCACTCATTGGTTGTGTGAAGCAACTTGTGGTGAAAAAACAAAGTTTCTCACTTTTTTGTCACATCTTCATCATTGTTTTTGCCTCAGTTCTGTCG
Source organism: Gobius niger (assembly GCF_951799975.1). Lineage (NCBI taxonomy): Eukaryota > Metazoa > Chordata > Actinopteri > Gobiiformes > Gobiidae > Gobius > Gobius niger. The sequence continues at coordinate 5,218,339 of NC_136857.1, read as the reverse complement.
CTATTTTCCACACCTTTTTTCCAGAAGCTTTTGGACTGGGGTAAAGCCAAGCTGGAGAAAATGTGCTCTGTTCAGGTAGGAGGTAAGGGGTTAAAGGATAAGAAATTGTCATTTTCTTGGTCACATTTTGTCACATTTTTGTAATTTTTTGACACATTTTTTAGACACATTTTTTTTCGTCAATTTTTTTAATAAAATTTTTGCCACATTTTTGTACATTTTTTTGTCACATTTTTGTCACATTTTTGTCATTTTTTTGGTCAATTTTTGGTCAATTTCTTGTGACATTTTTGCCACTTTTTCATCAATTTTTCAATTTTTTTGTCAATGTTTTCTCACTTTTTTGTCACATTTCCATCATTGTTTTCATCTCAGTTTTGTTACTATTTTCACAGCTTTTTTCCTTTTGGACTGGGGTAAAGCCAAACTGGAGAAAATGTGCTCGCTTCAGGTGGGAGTTAAGGGGTTAAAGCGAATAACGAATAGCGTTCATCATTTATTACCCTTTAATGTCAGTGGGAACAGTGGAAATGTTTGGCATGTTGTGACATTTTGCAACACGTTTTGTGCAGCCCTAATGTCCACACTCTTAAGACATGTGGTTTCAAGGGTAAACCCGAATGCACACGAGTTTACATCACGGACCTCAGTGTCACAATAACTTTGTATACGATTTGCTGAGTAATGTTCCAGCTCTAAAATTACAACATAAAACCAGTGCAGTCTACCTCAGTCATTTCAGTAGCATTACAATTGCATAATTTAGTATGCGCCGTGATTATCACCGTACTATAATAACCTGCCAGCTGGAAATTAGAGAGGAGAAAATAATAGTACAATAAATATAATTGGTAGTGAAATTTGGAAGGTAAACAGGGATACCAGTGAGTCCAGGTCTCCAGTGTTTGTTCAATAGCGCCATCTATTCATGGGTTTCTGTCACATTACTTTCAGGCCTGGACTTCTTCATTCGTAGGACTTTTGAGCAAAGAAAGAAAAATATATAATGTGAGACCCATGAATTGGTGCATCAACAGCAACATGGGAAGCAGATATTTGTCTTCACTGCAGCGGTTCGTGCTCGAGCTTCACAGCAAGAAGGTCCCGGGTTCGATTCCCACCTGGGCGGAGCCTTTATGTGTGGAGTTTGCATGTTCTCCCCGTGTCTAGGTTTCCTCCAGGTACTCCAGTTTCCCCTACAACTGAAACATTTTCCCTCTGGGGCCAGGACTCCTCTTAAAGGAATAGGCCACCGTTTTTACATACTGAGATATGTTCTTACCTTAGCTTTGACGAGTTCTTCAGGACCTGTCTGGTCTTCACCCGTGCCTTCAGTCACGTAAACACAGCGCAGACAGCGTTAGCATTTAGCCTCTCCCTCTCTCCTCTATAGCTCCAAAACAGGTCAAGATAGAAGCTACCAAGCTCTTCCACGTTTTCCCTATTTAAATATTGTTACGTGAAGTGTTTCACTACAAAGTATAATTACACAAAACTAAACAATGTGGATTTTCTAAGCGGATAAAAGGGGGAACTATATTGTAAGGCGTAATAATACCAGGAGTAATTTGGCATCCGCACAGTAAAGTGAAGATTACTGCGCGGATTTCGAACTACTCCTGGTATTATTACTAAATGCTAACGTCGTCTGCGCTGTGTTTACGTGATTGAAGGCACGGGGGAAGATCAGACAGGTCCTAAAGAACTCGTCAAAGCTAAGGTAAGAACATATCTCAGTATGTAAAAACGGTGGCCTATTCCTTTAAGATCTGGACTCTGTGGCCGATCCACCTCATGCTCCTGAAACGCTCTTTCAAAATGTGAGCCTGGGGAATCTTGGTATCGTCGTCTTGGAATATCCTCGCGCCATCAGGCAAGAAGAAATCTATTCAGAAACCTGGTCATTCAGGATGTTCAGCTTCTTTGGGCACATCGTGTTGCTGAACCTAGACCAACTGCAGCGGCCCTAGATCAGAACAGTTTGTTAAATCCATGGTGTTTTTTGTGTGTTTTTTTTTGTGTCAGGCAGTGTAACAATCCACTGTGCACATATAGCACATTTTTCAATCCAGGATATGGACATAAAGGTGTAAATCAGCTCGTTGGCAGCCCGCCCAGCTTCGCTTCACGTCTTGGAGAATGCACATATTTAGTAAAATGCCAGGATGTGTGAAAGCGACTGGGAGAGCAAGAAACCTGTTCTTAAAGGAATAGGCCACCGTTTATAACATACTGAGACATGTTCTTACCTTAGCTTTGACGAGTTCTATAGGACCTGTCTGATCTTCCCCCGTGCCTTCAGTCACGTAAACACAGCGCAGACGGCGTTAGCATTTAGCCTCTCCCTCTCTCCACTATAGCTCCAAAACAGGTCAAGATAGAAGCTACCAAGCTCTTCCACGTTTTCCGTATTTAAATATGGTTACGTGAAGTGTTCCACTACAAAGTATAATTACACAAAATTAAACAATGTGGATTTTCTAAGCGGATAAAAGGGGGGACTATATTGTAAGGCGTAATAATATCAGGAGTAGTTCGAAATCCGCGTAGTAATCTTCACTTTACTGTGCGGATGCCAAACTACTCCCCCCTTTTATCCGCTTAGAAAATCCACATTGTTTAATTTTGTGTATTATACTTTGTAGTGGAACACTTCACATAACCATATTTAAATAGGGAAAACGTGGAAGAGCTTGGTAGCTTCTATCCTGACCAGTTTTGGAGCTATAGTGGAGAGAGGGAGAGGCTAAATGCTAACGCCGTCTGCGCTGTGTTTACTTGAATGAAGGCACGGGTGAAGATCAGACAGGTCCTAAAGAACTCGTCAAAGCTAAGGTAAGAACATGTCTCACTATGTAAAAACGGTGGCCTATTCCTTTAAACCTCTCCATCCTCCACTTTCACAGTCTAACAACTGGGAAGATCAGGTACCACAGCTTTGAAATAATGTAGGAAAAACAGCAATCTGACATTTTAGAAGTCTAGCTCCCACTGCTGGCCACAGTGAGGAGCCTTTCGAAAAAGCCAAACGGCAGCAATAGTCAGCACGACTCTAACAGAGAGATGCTTCGTCTGTGCGAGTCCGGTAAAGATGCACTTCCAGGATTCATTTGCATGTGGAGAGCTGATACCAAGCACGATAAATGTCAATGTAGCAGAATAAAGTGGATTAGATAGAAGAAATTGTCCTACAACTTGGGAAACACATTCAGATACAAAACATACAATAGTTTCATAAAGTTTAACATTGATATAAAGGTTCAGAGTGCACATGAGAAGCCCTTTTTGAACATCACAATCCCGTCCGCGTGTCTTTCTGTCCCACTCTGAAGACGTCAAAGGTGGCATCAGTTTTTTTTTCTTCTTTTTTCACGTTCCTCTCACTGCAGGCGGTCCGGCTGGTGCAGCGGGTAGTGGAGGAAAGCGGTCGGGGGCGCGGACATGCCGGCGAGAGAGGCCAGGGAAGGGTGCAGGGCGCTCGGGCTGCTCGTCTGGGCGGTCAGGGCGGCGGCGGTCGTCCCGGGGGAGAGGGCGTAGCTGAGGTAGCCGGCGGCGGGCGACGGGGAGGGGGCGTAGGGGTACTGCTCCGCCGCGGCCTGGACGTAGGGGGCGCTGTAGAGGGAGCTGTAGTCCAGGTAGGGAGAAGCGAGGGCGGTGGTGGGGCTCAGCGGAGACTGGAGCAGGAGGCTGGGCTGGATGAAGGTCTGGGGGTAAAGGTAATGCTGCGCCAGTCTGGAAGAAAACAGAAAATGTTACCACTGTGCAAATCGTCAGCGCTCACTAATTATCTGTGCACGTTCTGATCTGCCGACGATGTGTGTTTGGCGTAAACAAACGGACAGATGCTTTGTTCACGATTGCGCCAGGTCTGTGTCCTCAAAGTCCCAACTGAATAGAGTAAAAGCTCCTCCTTTAATAGCAATTAGCCCGGTGTTGCTTTTGCCTCAAATAGCCCACGTCCCCTGTGTATAAGACTAATTAGCCGAGCCTTTCAACACACAAAGAGCTTTGTACTGACATAATAAACCTAATTTATTAAACATAATATCATGATTTTCAAGAGTTTAAGGATTTACTCAAGGGCTGAAAAACATCTTCCTTTTTTAAACCAAAATTTAAATAGCTACATTTGTCTCATTATTTTATCATTAGTTGTTAAAGAGGGGGTATTATGTTTTTTTCAATCACATAGCACCAGTCTATATCACACTACAACGATGACCAAACCTTCTGCTGGTCTGTAAATGCAGTAAATTAGAATAACTGCCTTGTATAAAATGTCTCTCTCAAAATGGCTGTAGTGAATGTCTTGAAATAGGCCTCTGTCTCTTTAAGAACCTCTGAGCCTTTCCGACACGCCCCCTCCACACGCTGTCTGTGGCATCAGTGGGGAGGGGGCTCTGCTGAGGGGCAGTGGTTGGTTACTCGGCTGGTGACGAAAGCTCGGAGGCGTCTCCAGGAGGTGGGGGCGTTCCTAGGAGGACTCAGGCAAACCTATCCCTAAAATGGCCGCCATCAGAGTTTTTTACAGATTACTCAAAAATACGTGAATGTGCCAAGGCAACACTTCAGGCATGTTTTTAATGAGGGAGTGACATAATAACATGATGTAAAGCTTGAAAAAGTCCATTTTGCATAATACCCCCCTTTAATTGGTTGGACCAGTGGATGTTCATGAACTTACATGAGATATATGCTGGAAACACTTCACATTGTGGCAAAATGGACCAATACATGTACAACTCAGCTGCCACACATGTATTGGTCTTATTTTATTTTGTATTTGTCAAACATTTTCATTAAAAAACATTACATGAAAGAAAAGTCAGTGATCGAGAGAAAAATGTTCAAATGGAAGTTTTGATACTGAAACTTTTGTTACATCACACCTTGATTTTTCCTTCTCAAGTGATTTATTCAATCTTTATACCATGGTCTGGGTCAATACTGGATTCTGATTGGCTGGTGCATTATTTTGGTATAACCGCACACGTAGTCCGGTAGTTAAATCACTGGGATATCACTCCGCTGTGGTGTCGCCATAGCAACGCATGACACAGCTGAATCAGATAAAGGCGTAATTAGTGACTGACAGGAACGTATGAGATGGATTTTGTGTTAATTTCAACGTTTTTGGCCAAAACAAAACGTTTGATAGCCTAAATGTTTGTAGAGGAGAGTGAGCAGCTAGGTTAGCTACTGTTAATAACACATGAGCTTTACATTTCTATTGAAAACGGTTAAGGCTATTCATCATTTTCAGGCGTACATAAAATGATCCTGCATTTAAACATATTTGTCTGGATTAGTAAAGTCAAACATAAAAGTTTCAGTTGGGGGGGCCCAGGTGTGAGCGACTCCACCGCAGCTGTTTCCATAAACAGTTGAGCTGGTTGAGCTAGCTAGCTAGCTTCAGGTTAAACAGCGTAAAAGTGAAATAACTCCTGCCCACGAGTGCCGCATATCGGTGTTTACTTCCAGGGAAAAGTGTTTCCGGGTTAATCCTGTTGTGTTGTGATTCTGTGCTGATGTTGTGTCGTTGAGCCTGACTGAGATCCTCGTAATAGCTGCGGAGAATGACTCGCTCTGAGACCAGCCTTCAGTGACCGGCTAATAACCCACAGAAAATAGTCCCGTAGTCTGGCACGTTTAGTGAGTTTAGTCAATGAAAAAAACATTTATTATAAATGTTACGTTTGTGGGACCCTGGTATAAGCGGATTAAACAACGAGGAGCCGCATTAGACGTTATAATGCAGGAGGAACAACACTGTGTCGTGGTGTTCTCGACTCCGCGTCGTGCATTATAACCGTCTAATGCACGGCTCCTCGTTGTTTAATCCTTACATAAACAATCTGTAAACTTTGTAAATCCAAGTTTAAAAATGTTAAAAGTAAGTATTTTCCTCCCCCTACATGTTCCAGCCATGTCCTAATGTGTAGAATATAGGCTCAGACCTGTTCACCACAACTGCCTCTAAAATCCTGCACTGTCACTCAAAGAGCTGTTAACTCGGGTCCATGGTGAAATATATAGAACATGAACATTGTACATGTTTTGAGTACTCGGGGGAAACCAGAGTACTCGGGGGAAACCTACGCAGACACAGTGAGAACATGCGAACTCCACACAGAACGTCCCCGTCCGGCTCGGGGTCAAACCCTGGACCTTCTCGCTGTGAAGCACGAGCGCTAACCATTGCACCACCGAGACCCCCCCTCCCCCCTCCCCCTGGGAAAAGGCAATACTTCACTTCATGTATGGCAGGTCAATTCTTATGTGGGTCACGGTTTGTCATCTTCTGGTGATGGTTTGTCTCAACACCAGAGCAGCTGAGAATCACTGATCTAACACACACTTTGATTAAAAGAACCTGACTATTCTTTCCATTTACTGTCAAGACAAAGAGATATTTGATTCATTTATTATTTTATTATTCTTAAAGTTTGTAACCACTTCTTTTTGTGCAAACTGCATATATTGTGGTGGAGCCAATTCAGGTAGAGGGCGCTCTGGGAGGCTCTAACCCCAAAAAGGTTAAAGGGTGCGCCAATCCAGCACCAGGTGTGGTGTAATGGAGGCCAATGGTTTTGACCGTGCGTGTGCTGTGTGTTAATCAAATTACCCAAACTGTAAGTTCTTTTCATTTCATCATTTTGTTGCCTACAATAAATGGATTGGCATATCCGACTGGACATCTGCAATACTCTGTTACCTTATTTTCTCTCACAGTAATCACCTGCACATAGCCAGCACGCGTTCTTCCAACGTTTAAAATACGCCACAACATATTGTAAACATCTTTCAAGTTGAAGCTTAAAAGTCTACACAGCCTTCTTTTCTTATATGTTGCACACTGCAAAAAGTGCCCTACTAAAAACAAGGGAAAAAAATCTTAAAACAAGACGTTTTGTCTTGTTTTAAGGAAAAAATTCTGCCTATGGGGTGAGCATTTTTTTCTTGCTACGAAGTCTTTTTTCTAGAATATTTTTCTTATCATAAAACAAGAAAGAAACACTAAATTTAAGCAAATAAATAGCTAGAATTAAGCAACATGTCCTCAGAAAATGGAATAATTTAAGGAAAACATTCTTATTTAGTGAAACATTGTGGGATATTTTACTTAAATGTTGCTTGATTTAAGCAAAATGTTCTAAATTACACACATTTTTGAGCAAAATGTTTTTAATAAATACTAATATTTAAGGAAAATATTGCCCGCGCCCGGGGACCCATCTCCATGATGTGGAGCCAGGCTGATGGTAAGAATCACCTGCTGGAGGATTCACCTATTGTACATGCCTTTCTGTGCTCCACACAGAAAAGCCCCGTACTGGTGGGAATCAAAACCAGGACCTTCGAGCTGTGAAGCTGAGGCTCTAACCGCTGTGCCACCGAGCCGCCCACTTTAAAGAATGGAATGTATTATCTCTCTGTGAGAATCAGTTCTTAAATTAAGAGTTGTTGTGATCTTAGTGTTTCCTAAAATAAGAAAAAATATTCTTTGTCTAAAGCTGAAGAAGATTCAAAAAGTTTTTCTTTCTTGTTACACGAAAAATGTGCATGTTATTTTTATATATATCTGAACAAGAAATGGCTTGATTTCCTAAAACAAGATTTTTTTTCTCAAGAAAACTTTGCTACACAAGACATTATTACTTTTTAGGGAAAAATAAGAACTTATTTCTTAAAGTAAGACATTTTTTACTTGCTTAGAATCCACTTTTTGCAGTGCACGCAGCCCCTGTATTTCTTGAGAGCACTGTGGCATAAAGAACAGTCACTTCTTTCCACAATTGCAACGCTAAGATGTAACATTACAACATCCTCACTCTGCATTACCCACTGCCACACGCAGGCAGTCCATTAGCCCCTCTGTGCCACCAGTTACAGTGATAATGAGAGAAAGGCCCTGTCCTCTCCGCTCACTCAAGTCTGTGCCTGAGGCGGCCCACTTAACCTGGACGCCTCTGCTCCATCTGCAGCAAACAGCGATCCCATCAGAGGAAGTGGGTTACGCTCGACTTCAGCGCAAACAACTGAACATGACAGTTTATCCACACGTGCGCGGCCACTTGCAGCATGTGCGGGCGAAGAGAGGGTGATATTGAGAATTTGGGGTCACTGGGCCAGAGATTTTCAACCTTATTTTCTACCCCAAGAGCAGAAAGAAATACTCAGGCGTTTCAGTGCAGATAAAGTGCGAATTCTTGTTATTTACTTTCCTCAGTAATGTCTGCACTAGAGGCACGTAGGCAGGAGCGTTTCTAAAGAATAAGTAGCCCTGTTTTAAAACACCCAAACCAACCCCATAGCATCACACAGAGCCATACAGTGACTTGTTACATCAGTAGAAATCTAAGTGAACTGTAGAGAGTGATCTGTGTCCAGAGGCCTGTGCTGGTGCTTACCCCAAAATAGTCCCTGATGACAAAACAAACAGAGCGACTCCTGTGGTATTTACACAATAGCCTGCATCAAGTCACTGTAAGTTCGCTGCATGAGGCATGTATTCGATTTCCGCTCGGTCTGAATGGGTAAATTATTGTATAAATGTCCAGAGGAAGGTTAAAAGATCTTCGAGGTATTCTTCAATATCCCTAGCCTTCTACACGTGCTATTGAATGTGCAATTTCTGTAGTTTTTACTCATTTACTAAAAGAACTTGTGTCGACATCTTTAAAACACTGCAGCTTCAAAATAAAGCAAAAATCCTCAGCATTACAGCAAAGAGACGTCAGCAACTGTTTAACTCAATGACAGTGTTGCCAAAACATAGGTTCGGTGTAACTTGACCTGTCTGGGCTGAGACTGGCTCCAATGACCTAAGAACAGTGTTGTTCACTTACACACTGAACCAGGGTAAGGATAAGTATATCTTTAAAAACATAATTGGACCCCATTTCTGCGTGTTGTTTGTGCTTCTCTCCAGCTGTAGCGCAGTGTCATTCCCAGGGCTGTGCGCCTGCTGCCTGCGCTCCTCTGACTGATCGGATGTGACAGAGAGGGAGCAGATCTGCCCCTGAACTCAGCTTCATCTCTGGCTGTCAAACACACACACTCTTCCATGGTCATCTATACACACATAATGACACATGTGCCCAACCGAGGAGACGGCAGAGCCAAGCCTGTACCCATGTAATGAACGAGAGACATAGCTGAACAGATGTCGCCTCTGCAGCGTCAAGGCTCTGATTTTAATCAAAGATAATGTGACACTTGTATTTACTGGTTTTACAGTCCAGAGAAATGTACAGGGTCTGGTTCAGGTTCAGGATAATGGTTCAGGTTATATATCGGCACACTGAACCACACCCATAAAGCCAGAGGAGTGATCAGTAAGAAACAGAGGGCAGCTGCAGTGCAAAAAAAAAAACGAACCCGGAGGAAACGTACACAGACATGAGGAGAACATGCAAACTCAGCACAGAAAGTCTCACAGCGAGAATCAAACCCAGGTTCTTCTTGCTGTGATGCATGTGCGGATCAATCAGCCACTGTGCCACTGATAATGAACATGTGTATTTGGATTCTGTTGACACTTTCATATTCATAAAGTGCACTTGAGTTTATACAACGCTGTTTTAAGGAAAGTCTGAACTGAAAGCAGATGGATTTGGTGTGAGCTGATGCTCAAAGGTATAACATCTGAACAATGGACGCTGGCTGCTCTGCTTTATGACCACGACCCTGGGGGCCGCCATTGCTCCGCCATTGCTGTAGTACCTCCATATCGCCACTAGGCCCCCATTGAAAAGCATTGGAGTTTAGACACCTTAAAAACAACTTTATAATAATAATAATAATGCATCAGTTTTATATAGCGCTTTTCTGGACACTCAAAGACGCTTTACATTGCATTATTCATTCATTCCATACTTGGTGGTGGTAAGCTACTATTGTAGCCACAGCTGCCCTGGGGTAGACTGACAGAAGCGAGGCAACCAGTCTGCGCCATCGGCCCTTCCGACCACCACCAACCACTCACTCACTCACTCACTCACTACATTCGCTAGGCTTCCTGGTGTTACCAAGTACCGACCAGGCCCTTCCCTGCTTAGCTTCCAAGGTCTGACGGGATTGGGCATCGCAAAGGCGGTATGACTTTAACGCCTGGTTTCAATTTTGTCAACACTAGACTAGGCTAGATATTCCTCCTGAGATAACGTTAGTCACAATTTATGAAACCAGACTGGTTTTCGTAAGAAGAATTTTAGAAATCTCGTACTTAATGAGGCTCGGACTGTTAGCATTGGAGCTGCGTGAGCAACACGTCACACAAGGGCCGAGTCTACGATGAAGATCCCACCCTTATGTCCTTTTTAGGAACATGCTTCGTCAGAGCTGGGGAGGAGGAGTCTGTAAATCCTCCGTGAATTCCCCCTCGACCGTGGTCATTATGGTAAATGGGGAGGAGTGAGGAGAAGACGTCCATTATTTTTTACAGTCTATGCATCTGAACTGAAAGTTCACTGTATCTAAGTAATCTCCATAGCTTCTTATTGTGTGAAAAAAACAACAGCTCGTTGCAGAATATAGAGATGTCCAAATATACTATTACAGAGTTTATTCAATTCACATGGCAATATCTGCTATGTTGAGGAAAGGCTCATCCTCTAAAAATGCCTTAATGCATTTCCTTTAGTCCTTCAGTCCAGGGGTGCCCAAAGTGCTGACCAAATACAGCCTTCTGACCAATTTTTGGTGGCTCCAGGCTTCTTGCTGAATCAGCACAAACTACCAGAGATGGGCAGTTTAAAGTTTAATAATTATTCATAATTCTAACCTCATATATGTTTTTATGTTTAATGTTGCACGTCTTCATCGAGAAAAAATCCTAGTTTGTGAAGCATAAATAAAGATTAGGGCACGGTTTAAACCTCTGCTAAATCCACCCAGTCGAAGGTTTCACGGCCTGACCTGATCTGTGGCCCTTCACCCGGTTTATGCTTTCCCTCCATGAAAAAAAGTTTGCTTTAGTCCTATCCTTATGTTAATACAGTCATATATAAAGAGATTACATTTAGTGACTGTAATTTGGCCACACAGAAACAGAGCAAAGGTTCAAGGGCAACAAATCAATGCATTATAGTTCGAGTATAAAGTCCTTGAGATCATCCTCAGTTTTACGTTACAAATACAATAACGGCCGTATTGCTGGAGCCCCAGCAGCAGGGTCAAAGGTCAAAGCTGCTCGTGGCCTGGTCCGAGTGGGAGGGGGAGGTGGAGGGAAAGATGCTGAGAGGTGAAGGATCGGCCGTCGTAGGCCTCGCGCCCCGGGACAGCGCGCTTTTAATAGGCCACATGAGTCAGTCAAACGACGAGAGGGGGAGGGACACGGGGGGAGGAGGCTCACTCACATCCAGGGCTTTGCTGTCGTCGGCACAAAACTTTGAAATGCTTATTAAAACAGCTCCTTCAGTTTTTTAAAGACCCAATCAAAAACACAGCTGAATAAACGGATTAATTTAGTCAGTATGTTTTGACACATTATTTTCATATTCTTGATTTCACGCCACTTGCATGTCAGTTTTGTTTTGTAATTTCAGCGCTGTGGAGACTTAGTGCCAATAAAAGTGGGTTGGACTGGGAGAGAGGCAAAGGGAGAGAGGGGGGAAGTGGGGCAAAAGGGAGCGCGTCTTCGGTCACGGCGCTGGAGGGAGGGTGACTGACGGGAAGGTCAACGTCAGCACTGACCTTTCAGCTCCCGGTGATCTGCGAATGGATCATCGTTTGATTCGCACAAACACAAATGAGGCCGAGCAAATGCGGAGAGAACAGAGCGCGGCTGAGCGACCGGCGAAAACATTCTCTGATCTTAAATATGGTGGATGGGTTAAAGGCACACTGCGCAACATTGGGGATTTTACTGTTGCCATCGATACAAAACATGCTCCTACTGACCAATCTGACACTTTTTTTTTTACAGTGGATAATCAAAGAATGGGTTTGGATGAAGATACCGTAAATTCTCTAATACTGGCCTGTATTCCATTAGTGGCCGGGTCTCTAACAGAGGCAGGAAGTAAACAAACGGGAACCCGGGCCAATGGGGACGCTGTGGAGGAGCTGATCTGAGCGTAGCTTTGACACAGATTTAGCCACTTTTAAAACCTCCTGTGACTATATGTGGAAACAGGGTGAGCAACAAATGTTGTGTGACCCTCCAGGGTTTTAATAAAGTCTCCATCGCGTCTTCAAAGCACGTCCAGCTGCTCCGTGTGCAGGTCAGTCCCACGCCTCAAAATAACTCCTCCGATCAGCGCGAGCGTCTCGTCTTCTCTCGGGTCAGTCTCATGATCGATCACAAACACAAACGCTCCGTCTAAACTCGCCTTTTACACAAGATAACAACAAATAATCCGGTCCGCGGTAAAAACAAAACAGAAACCTGCAGTGACACTGATGTCAAAGCTCCGCTAACAGCAACGAAACACTTCCTGTTGTCCCGACAAAATAAGAGGCGTCAATGTTCCAGCCGCTGGGAGAGGGTTTGAAATATTCATTAATAAATGAACCTAATATTTTAGGTGCAAATGGACACAAATCTCGTTTTTCTTCGTTTTCCTGGTCGTCCGTTTTGCTCAAATAGAAATAAAGGCCTGTCTCTAATTGTGGCCTGGTTCCAATAAAGGCCTGGTCCTAGATGCCCTTGAGTAAATAAAGGCCTCGGCCTATGTTAGAGCATTTACGGTATAACCTATTTCAATGTCATATTTGGCATCTCCATGGAAACGGGTTGGAGGTGAACCCGCTCCAAGTAACGTCACAGTCAGGTCTGAAGTGAGCGGCACACACGCTTGTTCTTGTCATTTATTTGACAGCATTAGAAATATGCAGAATGTAACAAAATAAATCCTCTTATTTTATTTTATTTATTGTGTGAAATGTTATGTTATGTGAAGGCGAAGCACTGCTGGCAGAAAGGGAGTTTTTGTATATTTAAATATAAATTTCAAACTTCTATACATTACTGACAGTAATATGAGAACCTTTTTGTATTGCGTGAATTTAATGTTTTTTTTCTATTCAAAAATATGTCATTTTATGCCTAAAAATGTATATTTTGTTTTATCAGTGGAGCAAAACACAGTCTGATTTTTACATTTTGTGTGACATTGGCGTCTTGTCTAATGAGGTCCCAGGGTGAAAGACTCTACACCTGAGGGCCTGTTCTGTCGTGTGCAAAAGCCCCGATGACTGAAACAAAGACAAAAAATAATGAAATAATGCACTCTGACTGCGAGAGATTAGCCATTTATCTGTAGCAGTCAGGATTCGGTTCACTTTTAAGAGCAGTGGTTCTCCAACTGTGGGCTTCTCTGATGCCTGTTGGGTCCAGGGGCAGCATTAAAGGAGGGGTATTATGCAAAATGGACTTTTTCAAGCTTTACGTCATGTTATCATGTCATTCCCTCATTAAAAACATGCCTGAAGTGTTGCCTTGGCACATTCACGTATTTTTGAGTAATCTGTAAAAACTCTGATGGCGGCCATTTTAGGGATAGGTTTGCCCGAGTCCTCCTAGGAACGCCCCCACCTCCTGGAGACGCCTCCGAGCTTTCGTCACCAGCCGAGTAACCAACCACTGCTCCTCAGCAGAACCCCCTCCCCACTGATGCCACAGACAGCGTGTGGAGGGGGCGTGTCGGAAAGGCTCAGGGGTTCTTAAAGAGACAGAGGCCTATTTCAAGACATTCACTGCAGCCATTTTGAGAGAGTTATTTTATACAAGGCAGTTATTCTAATGTACTGCATTTACAGACCAACAGAAGGTTTGGTCATCATTGTAGTGTGTTAATTTTAACATTTTTAAACTCAGTGTTGTCCCTTTAAATCATTGAATGTCCTATTGTCTTCTTTTCCCCCTGGGCTTTTACTTTAACTTAAGACTCCTCAGCCTTAAATGTTGCACTAAACTAAAGTCATTCCCCTCAAAACCACATTTGGTCGCTCATGGCTAAGCAGGGGTTTTTCTGTTTTGTTGTTTATGAGACAGAGGCAGCGGTGCCACAGTCCCCCGGGAACCGCACAGCACAACGAGGAGCTTTCCAGTTCAACAGACTTCGCATTACTGAAGGAAAACAATCATTCACCAAAGACAAAGCTCTAGATGTTTGAGTGAAAACACCGGATACTGTGAAGCGATGATTGAACTGGCAACAGGGAAATCACAATCCGGTTCGTTCGACAGTTCGATTCCCACCTGGACGGGGCCTGTCTTTGTGGAGTTTGCATGTTCTCCCCGTGTCTGCGTAGGTTTCCTCCGGGTACTCCGGCTTCCCCTACCATTAAAAACATGTACCATAGATTCCCCTCTGGGGCCAGGACTCCCCTGAAAAAGAGATTCTTAATCTCAGTGGGACGATCCTGGTTAAATAAAGGTCAATAATAATAATAATAATTTAGTCAAAAAAATATCTAGTTTTAGTCGACTAAAAATGCAAGTAAATTTAGTCGACTAAATTTAAGACGAATTTAGTCGACTTTGCATTGATAATATTCATCATAATCATATTTAATCTTGTTCCTCTGCTTCATGGAGCTTCTCCACATGATAAAGCTCAGAGCTGATTCTTTGGCTGTGAATTTACATGATATGAGGCTCTTTCAGACGTTCAATAGAAGTTTGGATGATTTTAGTCTCTCCTTTCATTTTTATTTAGTCTTATTTTAGTCGACTAAAATATCTGGACATTTTAGTCATAGTTTTAGTCTCATGAGAAACTTTTAATTTAGTTTTAGTCCAATTTTAGTCGTCAAAACTAACACTTTGACTAAAATTAAGACTAAATATTTTAGTCGACGAAATTAACACTGCAATCAATCACTGAGGCACTAAAAACTTAGCCTGATAAACCACACCCACCTTCTTTCTGCATGAAAGAAAGTGGGTCTGGCCGCGCACGGTAAACAAGTTGTTGATTGGCGGCTAAGGCCGAACCAATCACGACCGTCACAGAGAAATGAGAAGGTTACGTCACTCGCTGCACAGCTGTCGTCTTGTCCGCTAATCGCTAATTGGTTTATTTCACTGACAATCTGTGCGCATTAGGCCCGCCCGTTCAAACTGCTCCAATTGCTCCGTGACCAGACTAATTCAGAGCCAGGCAACTAAAAACTTGACATTCCTTGTTTAAAAATGTGGAAATAAACGATTGAAATACAAGATAACAGACAGCCACTGATGTGATGGGTATGACTCCAGTCAGTTTCAGAATCCTCTTTCCAAAGACAAATGTAGCCAGAGGAAAAAGGGTCTGAGCTGGACAGATATATCCTTTATATGCCTGAATACATGGCCTCAACACGCTTTAGAAATCCTGTCAAGAAGTAACACAACGTAAACCTGTCAGTGTGGAGTTTTGCCAAAGCCTGTCCTCAAACCACCCGGGATTCTGATGTGGAAGAGTTCACGCTCGGTCACAAATGTGGAGACACTCGGCTTTGATTTTGCTGTAACGTCTTAACCCCCGCCTGAACCGAGCACATGGAGGACGAAAACGCAGCAAAAACGTGTCACAAAAGCAATGGAAAAAAAGCATTGAAAAAGCAACAAATCAGCCACGATAAGTGACAAAAACATGGCAAAAACGCAACAAAGAAAGCAACGAAAAGCAATGAAAAGGTAATGAAAAAGCAGAAACAAAGCAACAAAAAAAGTGTCAAAAGAAGCAACAAAAGCAACGCAAAAATGTGGCAAAAAAGGAATTAAAAAGCAACAAAAACATGACAAAAAAGTGACAAAAAACATTGACAAGAGCAAGACAAAAAGCGTCAAAAATGCAACAAAAAAAGTGACAGAAACGTCACGAAAACGCGGCAAAAAAAGCCACAAAAAACAACAAAGGCGACGCAAAAATGCAACAAAAAAAGCAATGAGAACGTGACAAAAACGCGACGACCAAGAGACCGAAAAGCAACAAAAGTGACACAAAAATGTGACAAAAACGAAACAAAGAAAGCAAAAGAAAGCAATGAAAAAGCAACAAAAACTTGACAAAAAAGAGACACAAAAGCGCAACCAAAAGCGATAAAAATGCAACAAAAAAGTGACAAAAACGTGGCGACAAGGAGGCAAAAAAGCCACAAAAAGCAAGAAAATTGACACAAAAATGTGACAAAAAGGCAAAACAAAGAAAGCAACAAAAGCAAAACAAAAAGTGACAAAAAGCAACAAAAGAGACATAAAAAATGTGGCAAAAAACCAACAAAAAGCAACAAAAACATGACAAAAAAGTGACACAAAACAATGACAAGAGCAAAACAAAAAGCGTCAAAAATGCAACAAAAAAGTGAAAGCAACGTCCCGAAAACGTGGCAAAAAAAAACCAAAGGCGACGCAAAAATGCAAAAAAAATGACAAAAACGCGACGACCGCGAGACCAAAAAGCAACAAAAGTCACACAAAAATGTAACAAAAAGCAACAAAAACTTGACAAAAAAGAGACACAAATCATTGACAAGAGCGCAACAGAAAAGTGACAAAAACGTGGCGACAAGGTGGCGAAAAAGCCACAAAAAGCAACAAAATTGACACAAAAATGTGACAAAAACGCAAAACAAAGAAAGCAACAAAAACATGACAAAAGCGTGACAAAAAAGTGACACAAAACATTGACAAAAGCAAAACAAAAAGTGACATAAAAAATGGGGCAAAATAAGCAATTAAAAAGCAATGAAAACGTGACAAAAACGTGGCAACCATGAGACAAAAAAGTTAAGATCAGTTTCGTCGGTCTTAGCTTTCAAATGAGGCGTCGCACTGTTGCTCTCCAGTCGAGAAGCTTTTAGATTTGGGTAGAGCCGAACTGGGGAGAATGTGCTCGGTTAAGGCGGGGGTTAAGAGGTTTAAGGGGGAGAAAATAAACTCACTCTCAATCACTCACACCAACAAAAGGAGCAGAGATTTTTAAACAGGATTTTTGCAACAATCACCATTAGCTAATTTGTCTCTACTGCCAGCGTCACACAGGTATTTCACACATTGTTTTAGTTGACTGTAAAGTGCCCATAAAAGGGAGTCCAAAAAAGCCACAAATCGTGTGAAATGTGCCCTTTAAACAGCCACAGAAGCCTCATCTCTCATCCGGAGACTCATCTGGGTCAGCCCTAATTCCCTCATCACTCATTCACAAATTGAGGACTGCAATATTAATAGCACAGAACGGTTGAGGTTTTTAATGGACTTTTCAGGCGCCCACAAGAGTCAGACCTGTCACCGGCGCCGATAGGTCTTCAAATATTGAGAGCTCCTCCGGCCTCAACTTTGAAACATTTTGCCGAGATCCAAAGTTGATAAGTGATTGAGGAAATGTGGTTTCACACTGTGTTTTTATTCTAAAAGAACTCACCATTGTCTCTAAATCAATTATCTTTGGCAGACATTAGCGCCTTGAGGAATTGTCAGGAGTGATTTGCGAGACATCCAATTTCAATTCATTCATTTTTCATTTAATAATACTTTTTAACCAGAAAATATCCCTCACAGTCTTGGGGAGTTTGCTGTGTTTGCCTGGTGACTGATCTGCAACACCTGATGGGATTGAAGGCGTCACCTACATCCTGGGACTGAGCAACTTTCAGCCCTTTGAAGAAGAGAAGAGAGGATGAGGTGACACTTTATTTTACACCCTTGATGCATTGTACCTCACAGATTTAGTACAATGTGCTGTAACAATGTGTATTATACCATGGTCTGGGTGAATACTCGATTCTGATTGGCTGGTGGGGGCTAACAAGCGTGCATTATTTTGGTATAACCGCACACGTAGTCCGGTAGTTAAATCACTGGGATATCACTCCGCTGTGGCATCGCCATAGCAACGCATGACACAGCTGAATCAGATAAAGGCGTAATTAGTGACTGACAAGAACGTATGAGATGGATTTTGTGTTAATTTCAACGTTTTTGGCCAAAACAAAATGTTTGATGAATGGGAAGTAGAGGAGAGTGAGCAGCTAGGTTAGCTACTGTTGATAAAATATGAGCTTTCCATTTCTATTGAAAACGGTTAAGGCTATTCATCATTTTCAGGCGTACATAAAATGATCCTGCATTTAAACAATCATAAAACAACAATTCAATCATAAAAGTTTCAGTTCGTGGGGCCCAGGTGTGAGCGACTCCACCGCAGCTGTTTCCATAAACAGTTGAGCTGGTTGAGCTAGCTAGCTTTAGCTTCAGGTTAAACAGCGTAAAAGTGAAACAACTCCTGCCCACGAGTGCCGCATATCGGTGTTTACTTCCAGGGAAAAGTGTTTCCGGGTTAGTCCTGTTGTGTTGTGATTCTGTGCTGATGTTGTGTCATTGAGCCTGACTGAGATCCTCGTAATAGCTGCGGAGAATGACTCGCTCTGAGACCAGCCTTTAGTGACCGGCTAATAACCCACAGGAAATAGTCCCGTAGTCTGGCATATTTAGTGACTTTAGTCAATGAAAAAAACATTCATTATAAATGTTACGTTTGTGGGACCATGGTATAAGCGGATTAAACAACGAGGAGCCGTGCATTATACGGTTATAATGCACTTCGCGGAGTAACTCCACTCCGCTGCGCGTCGTGGTGTTCTTGACTCCGTATCGTGCATTATAACCGTCTAATGCACGGCTCCTCGTTGTTTAATCCTTACTTAACTTGTACCTATGGGTTGATACACAATGGAAAAATATGTATTTGTAGTGAAGGTACATAATGAAATAAAACCATAGCTCTAACCCTGACCTTAAACCCTAACCCTGTCTTATTACATACACCCTTGTGTATGTACTCCATAGGTACAAGATGTTACAATGTTACATTGTACAATATTTTGTTCGGTCGTGTAAAATAAAGTGTAAGGGTGAAGATCGAATATTGTTTTTTGTGGGCGTGTTGCCCCTTATTTACCATTTGAAAGTAGGGCTGCTCTATTACAGAAAAAAATAATAATCACGGTTATTTTAGTAATAATTGAAATTTAGAGATTATCTAAATGATTATTTGTTGTTTTTAGGGACTAGATCAGGGGTCTCCAACAGGCGGCCCACGGGCCAAATCCGGGACACGTGATTCAATCAGTCCCTGCCTTATAGAGCACAAGTTCCTGAGCATGTAAAAAAAAAACGTCTCTAGCCCATTCCTGTGTGGAGCAGTGTTAATTTTGACAACATATATTATTTTAGTCTTAGTGTTTTGACTAGAATGTAATTTAATTTTAGTCGAGATTTAGTCTAAAAAAAACTTTTCAATTTTAGTCTAGTTTTAGTCGACTAAAATTGCAAGTAAATTTAGTCGACTAAATTTAAGACTAATTTAGTCGACTTTGCATTTATAATATTCATTATAATCATATTTAATCTTGGTCCTCGACTTCATGGAGCTGCTCCACATGAACAAAGCTCAGAGCTGATCCTTTGGCAGAGGATTTATATGATCTGAGGCTCTTTCAGACGCTCAATAGAAGTTTGGATGATTTTAGTCTCTCCCTTTCATTTTTATTTAGTCTTATTTTACTTCGACTAAAATATCTGGACATTTTAGTCATAGTTTTAGTCTCATGAGAAACTTTTAATTTAGTTTTAGTCCAATTTTAGTCGTCAAAAATATCACTTTGACTAAAATTAAGACTAAATATTTTAGTCGACGAAATTAACACTGGTGTGGAGTTATGGATTTTGAAAGAAATAGCCAGAATGCTCACTCCAGTCACTAGGGGGCAGCTTAAAAACACGTGTCCAGCAGAGGGCACTGACCCCAGAAGAGACCAGGATATAAGCAACACATTATAATCATGTGGTAAATGGACAGTCTGAACCTGGGCGGCTGTGGCTACAATAGTAGCTTACCACCAAGTGAATGACTAGTGACTACAGTGTAGCAGAGACTTGTGACACAGGCTTGTTAAGTGTAATACAAGTGTAAGCCGAGGTTACAGTCCTGTCAGGCTCATTATTATTCATTTATTGAAAAAGGTTTCCTCAATAGTGTTTTCCCAATCAAAACATATTTTACTGGAGCTTTTGTTAATGGATCCCGGCGATATACTCTCGATATATTTTGGCCCCCAGCGAAATTTACTTTACCCCTGGACAAGATGCAAGTTGGTCATTTTTATACTCACTGCTGCCACCTCAGGTCATACGCGTAACTGCAGCTTCTATATTAAGCTCGA
Source organism: Gobius niger (assembly GCF_951799975.1). Classification (NCBI taxonomy): domain Eukaryota; kingdom Metazoa; phylum Chordata; class Actinopteri; order Gobiiformes; family Gobiidae; genus Gobius; species Gobius niger. The sequence goes on along the minus strand of NC_136857.1, from coordinate 5,198,185 downwards.
CGCATGACGGCACTTCAGACTCGAAGTAACAACTTTTTGAGTGACAGTGCAGGATTTTAGAGGCAGTTGTGGTGAACAGGTCTGAGCTCATTCTACACATTAGGACATTGTTGGAACATGCAGGGGAAGGAAAATACATAATTTTAACATTTTTAAACTCCGTATAGTCCTTTTAAATAAAAAAAGCAAAATATTTTCTTTGGACAGTGAAAAAAAAGTCCAAATTATATTAAATATGCACAGTTTCTAATCTAATCCTCTATGAGAGACATCCCTGCCTCACCTGCCCCCTGCTGGCCGGCCCTCACACCTGCCCAAGCAAACCAAGCTGCGTGGCCTGATGACATCATCACACAGCGCCGTTTGTTTATGTCGGACCAAAGCATGTGCCAGCAGCTCGTGAAATGCGAAGGGAAGAAAAACAATCATCCCAGGCATGAAATAAAACGAGTTTGCTTTGAGTTTGCGAGATCTGCTCCTGAAGAAGAGTTTTAGACTTTTCAGCAACAACCAGCCCTGGGCAAAGGATGTCGAGGCTCCTAAACTTCAGTTCTCCTTTCAGCAGAAGTTGAGCATTTATCAGTAGTGTTATCTCAAGAAATATGTATATGTTGTAATTATGTCAATGAGAGAGTGTTGCATGAGTTATAAAAAAAGCTTTAGTGAGTCTGCTGCTGATCCACTTCTGCACGTACTACTCGTTTTGCACATGAGCAAACGCCTCAGTTTATTTAAGCAACTGAGACACAAACTTATGAAAGATGATTCTGTGGTTTGTAATAGACACAGGCTGTATCCGAATGTCCACACTATTCCCTATATAGTGACTATATAGTGGTCACGCCATTTTGTAGGGGTGTCCGAATGTCCAGAGAGAAAAAAGTAGTGCACTCGAAATTTCCCACAATGCGTCTCGAAAAGTAGTGAGCATCGATGGTCACTAAACGGGTCAATATAGACCACAATGCATTGCGAGAGTCGGAGAAGAGCCTGACAGAGACGGGTCTTTGAACTAAACAACACGACTGAAGTAAATCAGCTGTTTCAGTCGTGTGTTTGACCTAAATATAAACGGTTACGGTGAAAAGATGCTAACGTTAGCTGCTAACCTTTAGCTTGGGCTGTTAAATGACCGACAGCTTCTTCTCGAATAATCCAAGTCATTCATGTAAAATCCATGTGAAATAAAAGCGTATCTGACTCGTATACTCGTATTTCTCGTAGTTACCCGGGAGGAGCTCGGAGTAGAGTCGCTGCTCCTTCACGTCGAAAGGAGCCAGCTGAGGTGGCTCGGGCATCTATTTCAGATACCTCCTGGTCGCCTCCCGCGGGAGGTGTTCCAGGCATGTCCTAGTGGGACAAGGCCTCGTGGAAGACCCAGGACACGCTGGTGGGACTATGTCTCCGAGCTGGCCTGGTGTCGCCTCGGGGTCAGAACAGCTGGAGGAGGTGTGTGTGGATCGGGAAGTTTGGGCATCTCTGCTGAGACTGCTGCCCCCGCGACCCGGCCCCGGATAAAGCGGAAGAAAATGGATGGATGGATGGATGGATGGATGGATGGATGACTCGTATTTATCCATAAATATTCCACTGTCTCATGAGTCTGGTCTTTATCGCAGAAATACTTTATTCCCGGAGTTTCGCAAACTTTTAGCAGATGTAGTCACTCAATCTGCTGGTGTCCGGACACCGGGCTCTGACCGACTTTCGGCGTCTCTGAGCTCACGTTGGGGTGATATATTTTTTTCCTTCCTTTTTTTGTGATGACAGTAACGCCTGTAAAAGTGCCAAAACAGTCGTTCTGTTTCATTAAAAAAAGGTTTGTAACAATAAATAAATTCAGATCAAAAAACGTCAGCGCGCGTAACGTCACGCAGCGTGGAGAAAGTAGTGGCTTGTGTCCAAATCGCTAACAGAATCAGTGACTATATAGTCGACTATATAGTGCGGGCCTATGTAGTGAATGAGGGGTTAGGGAATAGTGTGGACATTCGGATACAGCCACAGTGTTGCAACATTTTGATGTTTCAATACACCATTATTGTTATCTACAGGGGAGTGCAGCACAGGCCACTCCCGGAATCTGATCATCCACATTAAGGAATTTCCCTACAGTAAAATTAACAGAGAAACACGGACTCCTGCCCTGATGTGAGAAATGGACTTCATCATAAAAATCTGAAATCAACAAATACTTCTTCACACCTTTTTGCACAACCCCAGCTCCAAATGTCAGCAAAGGCTTCTCTTGGCCCTGAGCGCGGCACAGAATCCTCCAGCCCTGACTAAAGACACGGCTCCAAACATGTGAGTCAAGTATGCGCTGTGTGAAAAGTCCCGAGCACTCGCACAGGGGACTTTATCTGCCTCTGTGGCAGTGTATCAGCCCCTGTGCCTCAGCAGTGACTCACCAGAGTTTCCCTGTGTCAAATTAAAGGATACAGCACTATCCACAGCGACAACACCCAGGAGCAGCACGGGCAACAGATTTAAAAGATCTGCGGTGCAAGATGGAGGGATTCGATTAATATTATTGCGATGCAGCAGTAATGATTTACAATCCTCACAGTACAATAGTATCACTGTGTGTTGAAGGTTCTCATGCACTCCTATTGGTGTAAGTAAGTAGGTAAGTAAGTAAACAAGTGAGTAAGTACATGTAAGTAGTAAGTATAGTAGAAAAAGTTAAGGCGAGACACGGCAGGTGAAAGTATTGATTTTTCACGCAGTGGTCAAAGTGGAGATTTTTATCTATTTTCCTCCCTTTACATCTTAGTTTTCATGTCAGATATAAAAATGACAAAACTCACCCGCATGATGTTTATTTTATGATGTTTTGTCTGCGAGGTGGGGGCGACCCGGAAGTAGCTGCTGCGCCGCGTAGAAAGGCCGTCTTTCCCGCGGGTTTTCATTCATTAATATTGACAGATTTGACATCCACGTGTCCTGCTAAGGGGCCCCGTGATGACGCTCTCACCCAAATATGGTGTTTTTCCTCCTACGAGACGCTGGTGCGGAAAAGTGGAAGAACGGGCCGAGCATGAGCACTCGCTACAAAACTTCAGGGCTGGTTTTCTCTGAATGAGAGAAGCCGCACTCGGGCAGAGCCTGAGCCCTTATAGAAGCTCCCACAGACTCCAAACTTTACAGGCTGAGACACAACAAGATTTTGAAGGTTCTTTCAGAGGAGAGATTTTTTAATATCTAATTCCTAGCCTGATTTATTCAACTTTGAAACCATAAAAACAGGCAGAATTTGAGTTTTTACAGATTTTTTCACTGATGATTAGTTTATTGAAAAACTAAACAAAATATCCAAAATCCCCTCTGAAAAAATCTTAGTTACTAATATGTCAATAAAATAAAACCATAACATTTAATCTGGCTCAATTCATTATTTTGATTTCGTTGCCCAAAATATTGGCAATTTTGGCCATTTTAATGCTCAAAATGCCTTATTTTTTTGTGAAAACATAAAATCCATTCATCCATCCATCCATTTTCTTCCGCTTTATCCGGGGCCGGGTCGCGGGGGCAGCAGTCTCAGCAGAGATGCCCTAAACGTCCCGATCCACACACTCCTCCTCCAGCTGTTCTGACCCCGAGGCGACACCAGGCCAGCTCGGAGACACAGTCCCACCACCATGTCCTGGGTCTTCCACGAGGCCTCTTCCCACTAGGACATGCCTGGAACACCTCCCGCGGGAGGCGACCAGGAGGCATCCGGAACAGATGCCCGAGCCACCTCAGCTGCTCCTTTCGACGTGAAGGAGCAGCGACTCTACTCCGAGCTCCTCCCGGGTAACTGATCTCCTCACCCGATCTCGGAGGCCCTGCGAAGGAAACTCATTTCGGCCGCTTGTATTCGCGATCTTGTCCTTTCGGTCATGACCCAAATCTCATGACCATGAGATCATGTTCCCACCCTCACCTGAACGTAGATCGATCGGTAAATCGAGAGCAAACATAAAATGACAGAAAAAATGCAATACATTTTTTTCTCATATTTATATCTGTGATGTTCAGCAAAAGTGTCAAATTGACATCTCTACATTTATTTATTTTTCCTATTCACCTGCAGTGTCTCGCCTTAAAGAGACAGAGGCCTATTTCAAGACATTCACTACAGCCATTTTGAGAGAGCAATTTTATACAAGGCAGTTATTCTAATTTACTGCTTTAACAGACCGACAGAAGGTTTGGTCATCATTGTAGTGTGATATAGTGCTATGTGATTGAAAAAAGCATAATACCCCCCCTTTAAAACAAGCTCCCTCTGAAGAACCTACTCGACATGAGTGTCCAGAATAAATCAGCCTCTGCCTCTGATGAAGCACCCCCTGCTGTCACACTTCAACACTGACACATTTTCCAGTTTAGAAGCATCCTTCACAGGATTATAGACAAGACATTTAGAAAATCTGCCGTGCATATTGGCATCGGCCTAAGACAAACTCATATCAGTCCACCTAGAGGGACAGGGGCAGTTCAGTCCAGAGTCTGGGGGCTATAGCCTGAAGGGACAGGACCTTCCGGATTCTTTGGGAGCTTTAGGAAACTGGCCGGAGAACCGAAGGGTGCACCGTGAGGAGTCATTTATTTTTGCAGCATTTACCATTTCCAACAATTGGTTTCTGTATGTACGTTTGTGCCTGGCTGTTTGTGGCTGAATGGCTGGGTGCCTCAGAGGAATCATCCATGAGTGAAAATGCAGAAGTGCGCGCCTCGTGTAACGGAGCAGAAACATGAGGCCAAATCAAACGGACTGATATTGGTTCATTAACGACAAGCACGAGGCCCGATACGTTCGAGCGCAATCCAGGTCTGAACCAGGACGAGAAAGGAGATGAACAAACCCCGGGCTGAACGAGGATTACACCAGGACAAAATAAAAACCCTCTGTTTACGGGCAGAGTTCTGTGTTCTGGGTGAAAAAGCATTATTTTTGTGTCTTACCCGTATTGTCGTTGAGCCCACGTCGGATGAATCTGCTGCACTCCCACCGAGAGACCTGCAGCAAACAGAAAAATAATCTTTCTTTTAGCATTAGATTGAATACATTTACAGTATATATCCGGATTATGCAAAAACAGTTCAAAATGTACAGTCATAGAACAGCATTTTGTTGTATTGTGCCACATTTTGTCTCATTTTACGATGACTGAACACTGTTAAATCATTCGTCAACACTTATTTAAATCATTTCTAAAACATTTACAAAGCTTTCCTGTGTTTGTTAATCATTTATAACTAGTAATTACCTTTATTGCTCAGACTGATGTGTTTAGAACCTATAAAACGACGCACAAGCTCTTTCCATAACCTTTTCTTACTGTCCGGCCTAACCTTATCTAGACACAGGCTTATAAAGTGTTTACCAATGCATTACAAGCTGCTTAATAATGTAAAGTTGCCACATTAGTACAAAACGGTTTAAATATTATATGATGTGAACATTTTATTGCATTTAAAGGCTGTTGTGGTGTTAATACAGAATTCGGCTCAGCTCTGTTTGATTCCACGTTCATGTATTGTGATCTAAATCAGCTTTAAGCCAAGAAGCAAATCTCTAAAATACTTGACGTCCTTTATTTACATTGCACAAGACACTAATAAAAAAAGAAACGTGGATTTAAATGTGTCAAACATGTTTTTTTTTCCTGTCATGACCCATAATGATTGAGATACTGCAGGGCTCCAGACTAATTATAATGTAGTTGTGCCACTTTAAGCCACAAAAGCTAAAACTGGGTTCACACCTGTTTCAACAGTCGATACACGCCGCTTACTATTTCGTTTCCTGTTCTATAAACACACATTTTACATAATAATAATTATAATTTCACAGCTAACTTAAAGGGGCACTGTGTAACATTTTGGATTATACTGTTGCCAAAACAAAACAGGCTCCATGTGATCAACCAGACTCAGAAAATGCTCTTTTTGATATTGATAATCAAAGAATGGATTGGATGAGGACGTCACCTATTTAAAGAGGGGGTATTATGCTTTTTTCAATCACATAGCACCAGTCTATATCACACTACAATGATGACCAAACCTTCTGTTGGTCTGTAAATGCAGTAAATTAGAATAACTGCCTTGTATAAAAGTGCTCTCTCAAAATGGCTGTAGTGAATGTCTTGAAATATTTAATTTAATATATAATTTAAGAACCTCTGACCCTTTCCGACACGGCCCCTCCACACGCTGTCTGTGGCATCAGTGGGGAGGGGGTTCTGCTGAGGAGCAGTGGTCGGTTACTCGGCTGGTGACGAAAGCTCGGAGGCGTCTCCAGGAGGTGGGGGCGTTCCTAGGAGGACTCAGGCAAACCTATCCCTAAAATGGCCGCCATCAGAGTTTTTACAGATTACTCAAAAATACGTGAATGTGCCAAGGCAACACTTCAGGCATGTTTTTAATGAGGGAATGTCATAATAACATGATGTCGATTTTGCATAATACCCCCCTTTAAATCTTATATATGGCTGCCTTTAGTCAACATCTCCATGGAGACGAGATAGAGACGTCCCGCCCACAGTAAAATTACAGTCAGGTCTGAGGAGAGGAGAGTCGCTCACAACAAACACGTGTTTGTACATGAAAACAACCAGACAAAGTGCTCAGGAAGTCAATGACAGAACTAGCTTTTTGGGGGGAAGGTGCTCTTTGGTGTTTGGGGAACTAAGACTCGAAAGAAAAACAAAAAACCAAGGCACTCCTCCCACATCATAATTCTCTATGTACATTTAAAAAGCCGATGAATCTTAAAATCTTTTAAACATAATGCTGGTTTTCCTCCATGCGTATCGGCTCCAAACAAGCCTTTGTCAAGAAGGCTTTTTGAACTGAACTTAAACAGCCACATCAAAGCAGTAACATCAGCAGCTTTTTACCATCTGAAAAACATGGCTAAGATCAGAGGAATAGTGTCAAAACCAGACTAGAGAGACTTATCCATGCATTTGTCTCGAGCAGGTTAGACGACTGTAACGGCTGCTCACTGGCCTCTCTAAACGAGCTGTCAGAGCTACAGAACATCCAAAACGCTGCTGCTCGAGTCCTGACAAGAACCAGGAAATACGACCATATTAGTCCAGTGCTCCGGTCTCTGCACTGGCTTCCTGTCACTCAGAGAATAGACTTTAAAACAGCTCTGCTTGTGTACAAGTCTTTTCATGGTTTAGCACCAAAGTCCATCTCTGACATGTTAGAGCCGTATGAACCATCTCGGTCCCTGAGAACTTCAGGAAGGGGTCTCCTGGTGGTTCCAGAGTCAGGACTAAACACGGTGAGGCTGCGTTTCAGTTTCATGCAGCTAAAATCTGGAACAGTCTTCACGAGGATGTGAGACAGGCCTCAACTCTGACAATGTTCAAATCCAGGCTGAAAACAGTTCTTTTTGCCCGAGCATACGACTGAAAGTATTTTATCTGCACTCTCGCCTTTACTGTAATTGATTAATTCTATGTTGATGTTTTATTGATTTGATCCGTTTTCTTGTAATTTTATGCAACTGTGAAGCACTTTGAATTGCCTTGTGTGTGAATTCTGCTCTACAAATAAACATGCCTTGGCTTTTTGGGAACAGTGTCACATTCTAATAGGAAGCTCCTGTGAATAGAAACAAAATGTCCTCAACTCCATCAAACCCAGTCCGGTTGATGACTTAACCTACGATGATAACATGTTTGTTCTGTAATAAGTTAAGTTATACTTTATTAATCCTCGTAGGGAAATTTGTTCTCTGCACTTGACCCATTCACAAAGCCCGGAGGAAACCTGCGCAGACACGGGGAGAACATGCAAACTCCGCACCTTCCAGCTGTGAAGCTCAAATGCTGCTTGTATTTTATTCTATTTTTATAGTTTTAAAAAGTGTCTTTAATTAAAAACAAATACAGATATAGCATTATTACTCTTATTAGTTGCACACAAAAAGGTCTCACTGTAATTTACTGTGTCTTTACCCATATAGTAGAGATTAGCTTTAAAGGGGCTAGATGCAAGTTAGCCATTTTACGCTCACTACTGCCACCTCAGGTCATACGTGTAACTGTAGCTTCTATATTAAGCTTGTGCATGACGGCACTTCGGACCCGAATTAACACCTTTTTGAGTGACAGTGCAGGATTTTAGAGGCAGTTGTGGTGAATATGTCTGGCCTCATTACATACACTACATGTTCCAACAATGTCACCTTAGGACATAGTTGGAACATGTAGGGGGAGGAAAATACTGGATTTTAACATTTTTAAACTCTGTATAGTCCCTTTAAACCAAATAGTGTTGCCTCTTGATGATTGATTTTATTTGTGTGAGAATCTAATCATTCTAATTCACTTTAACATTCACTGCGCATTGAAACTTTTCATACAATTAAACATTTCTATCTTTGCATCTAATCCTTAAAGGGGGGGTATTATGCAAAATTGACTTTTTCAAGCTTTACATCATGTTATTATGTCATTCCCTCATTAAAAACATGCCTGAAGTGTTGCCTTGGCACATTCACGTATTTTTGAGTAATCTGTAAAAACTCTGATGGCGGCCATTTTAGGGATAGGTTTGCCTGAGTCCTCCTAGGAACGCCCCCACCTCCTGGAGACGCCTCCGGAAAAGGGTCAGAGGTTCTTAAAGAGACAGAGGCCTATTTCAAGACATTCACTACAGCCATTTTGAGAGAGCAATTTTATACAAGGCAGTTATTCTAATTTACTGCATTTACAGACCAACAGAAGGTTTGGTCATCATTGTAGTGTGATATAGACTCGTGCTATGTGATTGAAAAAAGCATAATACCCCCTCTTTAAGCACTAACTTAAAAGCTAATAGAGACTCGTTGCTTTTACACTTGTTCGTAGTGGAGTCTGGAGTGAAACTGCAGCATAATATCCTGATCTGAGAGCCCGGAGATACGATATGGTGCGGATAGTGTTTTTTATTTTTATTTTAGCGCCTAAGCCTGCGGAGACAAGGAGAGGAGACAAGCGGACAAGGACGCAGCGCACAGGCTCGCTCCCCTGTCTCTGCCTGTTTGTGTCTGACTCTGAACATGTTCTTTATATGGGGCTACGCTCAGTGATATTCCGGCTCCATCTGCCCCACGCAAACCGCACACACATCTGCCTCTCACACACATCTGCCTCACACGCACAACCGCCATCTCCTCCGAGCTCCTGCGTACAGTCCAGCCCAGCTCATCTATATCTATCCCGTTATTCGTGTTTGTGTTGAGACGATGAGCGACGTGTGATGATGGAAACTTCAAAAGAAACAAAATCCTTATGAATTAAGATTGTCAGAGGTCGTACGAAGGGTGGAGGATGATTAGACTAAAGCGACAGAAGCTGGGTTGGTTTAAGAGATGCTTTTTTTTTTTTTACTGCAAGTTTAACCTCTTAAAGTGACAGTCTGGAAGTCTAAATGTTCTACAAACGTTATAAAATTCACGAAATTGATCCACATCTTTATGTAATAATATATTTTAAAAATGTGTCCCTCCTTCCCATATCTAATCAACTAATCAGAGTCTAGTATGCTCCCGCCTTGACCAATGAGACAAGCTTTCCCGTGTACCAGCCTGTCAGGTCCAATCAGGAGAGGAGGGGGAGGAGCTTGTTCTTTTACTTTTTGAAATTCTGTTCCTGTTCTTCTCATTTTGCAAACTAAGAAGGGCTTTGGTTAAAGAGGGGAGGAATTTGATTGTTTACTTTCAAATTTCATTCCAGCTCTCCTCACTTTGCAAACTTACAGACGATCACTTTAACCCCCCCCCCCTTAACCGAGCACTTTTTCTCTAGTTCGACTTTACCCAACACTAGAAGCTTCTTGAAAAACGCGTCAAAACAGCGACAAAAACGCAGCAAAACAGGCACAATAAAGGTGAGGAAAAAGGCAACAAAAAATGTAACAAAAATGTGATAAAAAGCACCAAAAATGAAAGTGACGACAACGCAGCGACGACATGAGCTAAAATCTTAGTAGACCGACCGGCCGTCCGTCCGTCCGTCCGTCCATCCATCCATCCATTCATCCATTTTCTTCCACTTTTCCGTTTCCGGGTCGTGGGGGCAGCTGTTGGAGTTGCCCAAATCACATTGCACCAGCCCCTTATGGCGCCCCCTGCAGGTGGTGGGTCCACAGAAGGACGGCCTCACGATTCAAACCGGGCCTGTTGGTCTCTCATAAGGAGCTTCTGAACCGCTCTTTGTCTGACCCGTCACCTATAGGACCTGTTTGCCCTGGGAGACCCTACCAGGGGCACGAAGCCCCGACAACAGAGCCCCCAGGATCATTCGGGTGCTCAAACCCCTCCACCACGTTAAGGTGGCGGCTCCAGGAGGGATCTTAGTAGACCTTATGTAACGCTTAATGAAAATGTAATAAGGTTAGGACTTGTTTGCAATGAAAGGAATATGACTGAACAGAAAAAACAGGTTCGTTATAGGAGCTTGGGGGAAATGAAGAACACAATGCAAAGATTTAAAGTCAGGTATATTCAAGCAAAAACAATATAGTAACACACAGTAAAGTGCACAACAATGACAATAAGGGAAAAAATGTAAAAAAACAACAACAACCTAATGGGCCAGATCTTGTGACTGGCGCAGTCCGTGCGCAACTCTAAACGCAACGTGGTACACGCGCGATCTTGCATGTGGCGCAGGTTTTGCGCTAAAGGCTGCGCTGCTAGGGAGAGGGCGTTATTTAAGAAAAAGAGGCCGACTGAGGCGTGGTTCATAACAAGCAGCACTACTCTTCTATGGCAACCTTCACATTATGTTCCTCTTTACATCCCACTGCCTTGTCTTCTTCCTTAGAATCGATGTCAAATTGAAAACAAAAGCGAAATTGCCTTGAAAAGTCTGTTCGAGCGCAGGATACGGACGGCTTACTTTCTACAGTAGATCAACACCACAACACAACACCAAAACAACAGTTTTCCATAAATAAACCACACATGCCTTCAAGTGCCACAACACCACGTCTGATCTGAGTTTTAAGGAGACATTTCCATCGTGTGTCAGTCTTTACCTCCTGATGATGCTCCTTGTGTAGCCACAGCTCAGGGCGCACAGCAACTTCTTTTTTCTTTTCCAATTCAGCCGCTCCAAGAATCCTGCAGCTGTAGCCCAAATGTTCCAACTGCTGCATAACTCTGCAACTCCTCCGCAGCCGATATGACAGTTTCTGATCAATTAAATCGTGTACATTTCGTAACTTTGCGCATTCGAACGGTGTCCAGCGCGAGGCTGCTGCCTCTCTGTCCCGCCCGCTCATCTTGATCTGCAGCAAGTGGCTGCAGCAGCGGAGGGACAGTTTTATTTCTTTAATCTTTACTAAACATTGCGCGCTGCATCACGCATGTTACGCGTTTACAAGAGAACAACCCCGCTACCCACCGCCTTCCGCAGGTCTGGGAAAGCATGGGGAGGGGGCGGCACCACAACATCGCAATGTGAGTCTGTCCCCCCCTCCTGTCCTGCCCACTTTTTGCGCCAGGTATGACACTGAAGATTGCAAGGAGCGCCACCCGTCTGCGTATTCGTCTTCTCTACAGCCTGCGCTATGAACCACAAGATCTGGCCCAATGACCTTTAGTCAAATAGTCTGGTTTTAGTTCTTGTTTTAGAGTTCAGTTCATACGTTTTTTGTCCAAAATGCAATATTTAGTTTGGTTTACGATCCTTTTATCCAAAACTCAAAGTTCAGAGTTCCTTGTCCAGGAAAGTTCAGAGTTAAAAAAAAAATAAATTTTTTTTGAAAAAGTAATAATCCAACAAAAAATGTCCAGCGGAGGCACAGAAGAGGAACGATAAGTTCATACCAGGTTTCGCTTCAGCTCGCACCTCTAACAGAGGAATTCCTGGGGCAGGCGCTAAGAAAAAAAAACCTGACCGTCGACTTTCGAGATGTGTTACTTGGGTTCTACGAAGATTGGGACGGTTCCTTTGGTGAGTTGTTTCGTGCAGCAGTGCGTAGTCGGTCACAGTGGGGCTGATCTGGAAGTGACGGCCGTCAGGCACTTTTATGATGGCTGCGGTTACATCATGGCATTAGGAGACGTGGGTTACACTTAGCTTTCAAATGAGGCATTACACTGGCCTATAGGCTGCAAACTCTACTCGAGAAACTTTTAGATTTACGTGAAGTCGAACTGGAGAAAATGTACTCGGCTCTGGCGGAAGGTTTAGAGGTTAATCATTCCACACAATAAAAACCTCAAAAACTAACATTTGGCATTTTGGGCACTTGGCTCAAGAACCAGAACAAAACATGTGGGCCAACACTGTGTCTTGCCCAAGGAAGGACAACACAGATTGGAGCTGGAGAAGAACCGCTGACCCGTGGATAAATGCTCAGACCAACTTGTATGGTAACAATAGACACAATAGATACAAGGCTGATGCAATCCAAACAATGACTAAGCCAGGGCAAAGTTTTAAAACAGAAAGTGTCTTCTTAGCGTCTAACATCTGATTAGAAACTGAACGACTATAATAAAAGGCTCTGTGCATCCTACACTCCTCCTTTGTTTGAGAGAGTGCATTTTCCTGCCAGCGCGGGGCCATGACAGACGCGCTGCTGCTTCCTGCTCCAACAGCCCCATCCTCTTTTTCTCACATCTTATTTGCTTCGTGCCCTCGCGATTCTCGCACACAACAACAAAATACCACGCACTGCCATCTCCAGTCGAGCGCTGGGGGAGGTCCGGGCAAGTAAGGATGAGGACAGATGTGGTCCTTTCTCTGACCGCAACGGTGGGGCTTTAATCACTGGGCGGTCAAAGTGTGGGTGCAGAGCTGCATGTGGCTCTGAAACCACAGTTTTCTCCATGAGTGCCTGGAGTAAGTCCAAAGTATGAAGGTTTTTTTATTGTCCAAGCATCTTTTATACGCAGAATCTATGTAGCAGATTTTTTTTGTATCTGAATTCTGTGAACATTCAATTTGTAAAAAAAATAAATAAATTAAAAAAAAATCCCTCAGATGGTTGAAACTGTGAAAAAAAATTAACACCGATTTTTTTTTCTTCATAATTCATCATTTTTTGTCACTGAATTTTTTGTTTTGGTTTTACATCGATTTTTAATATTTAATTTTTTTTGCATTGATTTTTTTTTTTTTACACTGAATTTTAAAACACCAATTCTTATTTTCAAATTCTTATTTATTTATTTGGTAAATTTGATGTTTAGAAAACAAAATATTTGGGTCACATAATTCAGATGCAAAAAAAATCTTATAAACAAACTCTTGAGAAATGAGTTGAATCAATTGTTGAAATATGCGTTGATGTTTTGCTAGTGTTCAGGGCTAATCTCCACTTGATTACACTGCAAAAAAGTTACAAACTCGTTTAGTTCAAATGTCTCAATTTGAACAAAATAATCCACATTGTAGTTGTTTTGACAAGTTAATATAGATAATTTAGCTTTATGACTCATTTCAATACCTTTCACTCTTATTTCAGGTAATTTTCTTTGCCAATGGGGCAAGAACATTGGTCTTATCCCATTGGCAGTTTTATCTTCTTAAAGAGGGGGTATTATGCTTTTTTCAGTCACATAGCACCAGTCTATATCACACTACAATGATGACCAAACCTTCTGTTGGTCTGTAAATTCAGTAAATTAGAATAACTGCCTTGTATAAAATTGCTCTCTCAAAATGTCTCTTTAAGAACCTCTGACCCTTTCCGACACGCCCCCTCCAGACGCTGTCTGTGGTATCAGTGGGGAGGGGGGTTCTGCTTGATTCTGGTTCTCGCCAACCAGAATCTGGCAACACTCCATTGCGCGCTTTCAAAGGAAGTGACGCAGCGATATGGAGCCTACCGACCAATCAGAGCAGCTCCCTGAACGGGCGTCACGTTGTTGCGCCTTTGTTTTGTAGTTTTACAACACAAGCAACTACTTCACGTAATGCTCCGGTATGCTTGTGTTCTTAAGTTTTTCTGACATAAACGACAGAAGTCATTTACTGAACTCCGTGTGGCAGGAGCGCCATTGTTAATGTCCGAATGACGACAACTTTCTTGTCGCTGTTTCTGTCGTCACATCCGCTATGTTCTCATTGGCTGCTGCGCTTCGGTTGTCCCACATTAGTCCCGCCTCAAGCAGTAGCTTTTCTACGACAGGGTCGCCAGACTAGTCTCCTGTTTATTAATTAATAAACATCGCAGATTAGTCTGGATGCCAGGCTAGGTTCTGCTGAGGAGCAGTGGTTGGTTACTCGGCTGGTGACGAAAGCTCGGAGGCGTCTCCAGGACTCAGGCAAACCTATCCCTAAAATGGCTGCCATCAGAGTTTTTACAGATTACTCAAAAATACGTGAATGTGCCAAGGCACAGGAGGTCTGTGCCAATATGGTTACGTGAAGTGTTACACTACAAATAATATAATATAATTACACAAAATTAAACAATGTGGATTTCAAACTACTCCGGGTATTATTACGCCTTACAATATAGTTCCCCCTTTTATCCGCTTAAAAAATCCACATTGTTTAATTTTGTGTAATTATACTTTGTAGTGGAACACTTCACGTAACCATATTTAAATAGGGAAAACGTGGAAGAGCTCGGTAGCTTCTATCTTGACCTGTTTTGGAGCTATAGAGGAGAGAGGGAGAGGCTAAATGCTAACGCCGTCTGCGCTGTGTTTACGTGACTGAAGGCACGGGGGAAGATCAGACAGGTCCTAAAGAACTCGTCAAAGCTAAGGTAAGAACATATCTCAGTATGTAAAAACGGTGGCCTCTTCCTTTAAGTACTGTAAAAATGTGAGAAATACTGTCAATTACTTAAAAATGTCCAAACAGAACACCAAATTAGGTAATATATTATGCACAGCACTTGCATTTGTAGAAAGTGGTGCTTTACTTTTGGCTAAAATTGTCAGGTTTGGCCCTTGGTCTTTTTACAATGAAGAAAATCGGCCCTCCACCAAGCAAACTTGCCTACCCCTTATGTAGGGGGAGGAAAACACATAATATTAACATTTTTAAACTCTGGATTGTCCCTTTAATTCTGCAAAGTGCCACATCTCTTCGTCACTTTACCCATGAAATTCAACCCTCATCCGACCGTCACTACATGTCACCCGGATTAACCACACCAGCAGTCGCTTTGCCGGCTTAAGGGCGCTGTATCTTCCCTCTGATTGTGGCTGGCTCTGATTTCTATGGGCACGGCTGTTTGTTCATCACACCTACATGACAGCACTCAGAGCCAGCGCGCCTTAAATAAACGGAGTTGCCTTCTATCTGCTGTCGAGGGCTGGAGTGAGAAGGACATGTCAAAGGGGAGACCTCGCGCCCTGTGGCTGGTGCAGGTTACAATAATAAAATGCCCAAAGCAGGAGAGAAAGATACGCTTGAACTTGACCGGGCAGCAAAGGAGTCACAGAATGTACAGAGGAAACAGGCTAAGGCCAAGCGTAGAGCGATGGATGAATGAGTAACAAAGAAATTCTATATTTAACCCACTAACCTTGCACTTGTAAAGGCTGCATTTCGAAAACAAGGGCAATTTGAACTGTGTCTTGGTTTCTGTTTAAGCCGAGAGCAAAGCGAGACTCATGTTGAGATACAAAGGGGTGGAAAGTTGTCCAAAAAGGAACAAAAAATGACGTGCTTTGTTCAGAATAGCACCTAAGCCTAAGCATAGGGTTTGAGCAGTGTGTTAACCTTCTAACCCCCACCTTAACCCACTTAGCCATCTTCTTCAATTAGAAAAAATACGACAAGCAACAGAAAAGACGACAAAACTGATGCAAAAGCAACAAAAAAGCATCAACCAAAAAGTTACAAAAACATGACTAAAAATACGCCAAAAAAGTGATGACATTTAAGTGGAAAAATCTTGCCCCACTGACAGATTTCTCAAAACTTTGTGTCTGAAATCAGGGGCGAATTTTCACTTAAACCAGCGCCAAAAAAAGCAATACAAAGGTGTGCCAATAAAGATGCTTGTAATTAAATTGCGATGCAACTAAAAGTGTGGGCCGGTGCCCTAAGCAAAAATCAACATGGGCCCTATAGTACACGTCCCATGGCTATTCGACGAAGGGTGAACCCGTTTATGGTCAAAAACAGTTCCACTGTGCAGTAGTGCAGGGCAGAAGTGGAACATAATGACCTCAGTTTGGACCCTGCCCCTCTGTGTGAGAACCACTAACCACTAAGCCATCGGCAGACTGGGATCTAGGACGACTACCAGTCAATTTTCCCCATGTTTTAAAATGGCAAATTGTCACATTCTCTAACCTCTGGTTCCTGACCCACAGTTTGGGAACCTCTGATTTAAAGGGATATTTCAGGATTTTTGACAAAGGGCCTCATTTCCTAGTTATCCAGAGTGTTGCTGATTTCTGGAGACATTTTTTTTGTAATTCATGCAGTTCTTATATTTGAAGAGTTTCGTGGCGCTAGGCTAGTGCAATATCGTTCGTCTGGTGTTATAAGTGATTTGCCTCAGGTGCTCTGTGGAGCGGGTCAGACTGTTTTTAATGCAGGCTAGCTGATACCATAGAAATGCACTAGCCTTGCACTAGCCTAGCGCCACGAAACTCTTCAAATATGTATATAAAAACTATAAAAACTGTATAAATTACCAAAAAAATATCTCCAGAAATCAGCAACACTCTGGAGTATGGTTTATTTTGAAGTACTTCCTGTAAAATTACGTAGTTTCCGGTATTGTAGGAAGTGCTTAAATGTTTTTAACATCATGGCGGGAGAATGTGTAAAATGCCTTACAGTTTACCGATTTACTTCTGGCTCCTAGCTGAAGGGAGAATAAAGGTAATGGTCTATTTTATGTTTATGCTCATGCTTAAGATTGTTTCATGAGTATAATTTGCTTGTGTTTAACCTTTTAGCTCTTACGGTGGTCACAAAGAATGGAATAAAGATGGACATGGAAATATACCACTTGTACGCTTCAATAATTCAGCTGGGATGGATACTACACTGGATAACTCGGAAATGAGGCCCTGTGTCAAAAATCCTGAAACATCCCTTTAAACCTAACTGAAACCTGCGCCTGACGGTTATTTCTGTCTTACCACCGAGAATAAGCCTGAAAGTAATTTGTTTTTAACTGTGCACATTCAGAGAACCCGAGTTACTAGAAAGTAACTGCGCTCATGAGAACTGTGTGGGTTCAACTCCCTTTAGAGTCAAACAGGTCACAGACAACCGCTTTACTCTCGTCTATTCGCCAAACTACTGTCCCCTATACTCTGCCAGAGACAATAACAAGAGAGTTTAAATGAGTGTGTGGAGAAAACATGAGAGCAGCGCCCGGGATACGCACAGGAGGCGGGGCCAGCACCGGGTTTGACTGAGATGAGGGGCCCTTGTGGCTGCGGGGGTTGAAAACATTTTAGAATGAGGTTGCAACTGTGCCTATGACATGATGTTTTCACGAACCATCGTGTCATTATTACAGCTACAAAAAACCCTTTTCACACATCGCACAAATGGATAACGGACAGCGTTGATGACATTCATTCTGGACATAATCTCACCTGTCTGTGAAGCTCGAGGCTTGGCTCCCAGATACGCCAGGTTCACATTGGCCTTCCTCCCGTCGATGATCGGGTTGGCGTCTTTGCAGGCTCGCTCTGCTGCGCCCCGGTCCACCATGGTCACCTGACATGACATGAGAGAATAGGGATGAAAATATCAGAAGAGTGTAGGGCAGCTCGATTATTGAAAAAATAATAATCATAATTGAAATCACGGTTATTCAAACGATTATTTGTTGCCTTTGAAAAAAGTCTTTATTTTATATTTATTAATAAAAAATAAAAAAAAACGATGCTGAAAATTTTCTGTTTTCTGAACAGTCATAAAAGTACAAATGATTTCATGTTTGCCTCGATTAAGGAGAGGTTTCTGTCTCACACCTGCCCCCTGCTGGCCAGCCCTCACACCTGCGCAAGTAAACTGAACAGCGCGGCCTGATGACATCATCGCACAGCGCTGTTTGTTTTTATGTCAGGCAAAAGCATGAGCCGTGGCACGTGAAATGTGAAGGGAAAATAATCCCAGCGCCGTGAAATAATGCAAGTCTGCCTTGCCAGAAAAAAAAACAAAAAAAAACAAAAGGTGGGGAAAAAAATGGGAAAAAAAAATATATATATTTTTCGATTATGCTAATTTTGTAATCGTTTAGTGTAGTAATCGAAATAGTAATCAAATTTCGAATAATTGCACAGCCAGCAGAGTGTCTAATTATTCTTTCCCTAAGTGTTGCAATGGAGATTCGATGGGATGTTTTAGAAGTAGCTCCGTTCACAGTGCATATTTTGAGTACATTTAGGAGCATTAAAACAAAAATATAAAACTAAAACAGAAGACTGAAACATGAACCGCAACTAATACAGGAATCATCTGCATTTCAGGACAAGGACGTGTGTATGAAGGTCAAAACTTCAGAGGTATGATGTGTTTTAGGGGGGTATCTTTGTCACAAATGTATCTTTTCATATAGTAGGTTATAAATACACAGTGGTTAATGGGGCTTTGATCAATACTATACGATATTCGCCTCTCAACCAATGTCTTCATCAAGTACGTTTTCTCAAGTTCAGCTATACCCAGATCTTTTTTTGAAAAAAGCCTCAATAGAGCAACAAAAGAGCAAAAAATAGTGACATAAAGTGACAAAAACGCAATAAAGAAGCCACAAAAAAATCAACAAAAGAACAACCAAAAAACGTACAAAACAACAATGAAAGTGCAGCAGAATGTGACAAAATTAGATGAAAAAGAAAGCGAAGAAACTGACGACATCACGGCAACAACGCACGGAAAAAGATTTGGTTTTGTAGGTCTTAGCTTTCAAATGAAGCGTTACACTGGCCTCGAGGATGCAAGCTCCAGTCCAAAGCAGACAAAAAGCACTTGGTTAAGGCGGGTGGTTTGAGGTTATGTATTTATTATTATTTTAATAATTTAGAAGATTAAAAAAACACAATACCATTATCAATATCATTTATCCATCTTTTGCATCTGACTGAACTTTGATTTAAGAATCATGTCAAAATATCTAAATACACAAAGTAACCATTATCTCATACAACGCAACAAATCAAGTTTTAGAAATCCTACAATACAAAGCACAATAATATATATACAAATATCCGCAGTGCTATGAATATAAAGCGTAACAATGTGTTGTACCTAGGGATACACTGATCCAATATCGGAGCTGGAAAAAATACAATATCAGGGATCCGATACTGAACGTATATGCTGTGTGACATTTTGAAGGAAAGAACCTGGAGAATTCAAACAATGAGTTAGTTTTAACCTCCCCCGTATTTGCCGTGCATGCAGCGACTAGCAAAAGCATGCTAATGCAAGCCGTATGCTAATGCTAACAGCAACTGATCAAGGCTCGGTCAGAAACTGTGATAGAAAAACCTAAATGGCCCAATAAAATAAAATCAGCCCTGCTGGAGTGGCCAAGTGTTGGTATGGTATGGTTTTTATTTAGACAGGGACAGTGCACAATTTAACATTGACCAAAAGGAAAGATTGTACCAGGTTATAGCAAAGATGCTAATTTCCACCTGTAGTCCCTGGGCAGGTTGATGTTACAGTACAAAAACTGATTTTAAATGTAGATGAATACTTGACCATGGATTTATATGTTTTGACGTCATTAAAAAAACATACGTTTAATTTAAACAAGATTGGAACATTAGAACATTTTCTACCGGTCCGTTTTCTGAGTGAACGGTCGCTCCTTCATGGCTTCGTTACAGGTCATGAGCAAGTTTGTTTTTCTAGAAGCCATTTTTAGTTTGTATTTTAGTTTATGAAACACTGTTAAAGAATAACTGATATAAGATATTTGTAATGCACAAGATCCCAAGGATAGTGTCAACATCCAGTGATCCTTGTTAAATATTTGAATTGATCTGTAACATCATGACAAGAAGATACTTTATTGATTTCACAATAAAAAGCCATTCACTTTTTCACTCAAGGAAAGCTACTTTAAAAAAAAAGTCTCTTGGTATCGGTTAATATCGGATATCGGCAGATACTCAAACCCCCAGTGTCGGTATCGCGAGTGAAAGAGCTGGATCTGTGCATCTCTAGTCTTAACACATAGACATGATGAGGCCCCAAAGTTTGTTGTTTCCATAGTTCATGAACTTACAAGGGGGGTATTATGCAAAATTGACTTTTTCCATGTTATTATGTCACTCCCTCATTAAAAACATGCCTGAAGTGTTGCCTTGGCAGATTCACGTATTATTGAGTAATCTGTAAAAACTCTGATGGCAGCCATTTTAGGGATAGGTTTGCCTGAGTCCTCCTAGGAACGCCCCCACCTCCTGGAGACGCCTCCGAGCTTTCGTCATCAGCCGAGTAACCAACCACTGCTCCTCAGCAGAACCCCCTCCCCACTGATGCCACAGACAGCGTGTGGAGGGGGCGTGTCGGAAAGGGTCAGAGGTTCTTAAAGAGACAGAGGCCTATTTCAAGACATTCACTACAGCCATTTTGAGAGAGCAATTTTATACAAGGCAGTTATTCTAATTTACTGCATTTACAGACCAACAGAAGGTTTGGTCATCATTGTAGTGTGATATAGACTGGTGCTATGTGATTGAACAAAGCATAATACCCCCTCTTTAATAACTGCAGCCTAAAAGTTATAACAAAACTCAGCACTGTTTTCTGCATGGACTCTGCAGAGGCTTATTTCAATAATGGATATATTGTGATTAATCCGATTAGTAGTTTTAGCCCTACATAAGTATGAGAATTACACTTCAAGGCCCCAAGTACAGTAAGCATCTCAGAAAAGCTCAACATTGTGCATAACACAAGTCCTTTCCCTTGTCTTAAATATAGCGCATATGAAGCCAGAACACTGGGCTCGTACTTGCTGTGAGTCGGACATAGAACAAGGTATTGTCCCCCAGTCACTCCTTGCAATGATTCAACATTTTGACCAAAAATATTGAGATTGATGATCTGTATCCAGCCCAGTTCTGGTGTGGGCTGGTGCGTGGGAGGCAGGTTGTATTTCTTTCCGTCATATTGAGCTGCCAAGAAAGATACACAGAGAATTCTTGTTGACCTACCTTGGGGGGAGTGATCTGAGGAGTGGGTAGATGGAAGGGAAGGTCAGCACAGACACATCCAAGTCCATAACAGCTTCAATTCTTGCTGTTGCTTGGGTTTTTTTGATTGAAATGGGGGCAAAAAGGCAACATTATTCCTGTTAATTTTTGTGGTAAAACTAGTGCTGTTTAGGGAATATGGATGCGAGGTTTAGGGGTAAAAATGTCAGTATTCAGTTTCATGAGAAGATGAACCGCTAAAAACTAGTGGTGTCAAACAATACATTTTTAAAAATCAGATTAATTACGATTAATAGCGAATCAATATTAACACTTGGTCGACAAAACACTCAAATTTAATGAACACGGTTTCTTAATTCTATGAGAGAAGCCCAACAGCTTAACAGGAATCTCCAACCAGCAGCTCTGCAGCCTTTTCTTGGTCGCTCGCCCAAGGCTTTCTACATTTCTACTCCCACTTAATCACATCTTATATGTATTTCCTCTGTGTAGTGGACATTTTGAACAGATTTTTTGTTGAAATAGCACAATTAGACAAGCCTCTTTGATGCATTAGTAGCTCTCTGTTGCTTTTGTTACATAAAAGGTTTGGAGTCCCCTTAGACACAATATGTAGTTTATACAAGTCTTTGTCTTTCAGGTAATGTTTGCGCTCAGAGACACGAGTGTGTTTGATGATGCGATTCATTTGTGAGTAATTCATGATTAATGCACTAATTATTTTTGATTAATCGTGAGTTAAAGCTTTAACTTTGACAGCCCTAATAAAAACAGTATGCGTTCACGAACATGCTTGTAGAGGTTCAAATACAGGGATATAGCAGCTTTAATAAACAATTAGTCCTCATTAGATTTAATGTTGTTTACAGAGGTTATTATAACAGGCAGAAGCCAGTAAAATGTAATGGCAATTTTAATGCCCAATTACTGTATTTTAATGCCACAAACACAGAAAAAAAATCTGTGCATGTATCATTTCTTAAGATTCGCAAACAGTTCATCGAACAGAGGAAAGACTTGGGCAACTTTTGGGCAAAAAAAAACAAAACCTGAGCCTTAGACCATAATGTTGGTATTTTTGTTGAACTTACACAATAAAAAATGTTGAGCAATGTCATAATTTTCTAATAAATTTAGATGTAATGCCAATTTTAATCTAATTTAATGCTTTTTAAGGCTTTGATTTTGGCAAAATCCATGTAATGACTTGTTTTTAGGGCGATTTAGGAAAAAAATATTCACGATTATTTTCCCTATATTGATCGATCTTGATTTTTTCCACAATAAATTAAATACATGTTGCTGATTCATCAAATTAGACACATCTTTTATTCAAACATTAAAATTGCGATTTAAAGTCAATGATCTGGGTACCCCCTCGTGGAGCCGCCACCTTAACGTGGTGGAGGGGTTTGTGCCCGAATGATCCTGGGAGCTCTGTTGTCGGGGGCTTCGTGCCGCAAACAGGTCCTAGATGACGGGTCAGACAAAGAGCGGTTCAGAAGCCCCTTATGAGAGACCAACAGGCCCGGTTAGAACCATGAGGCCGTCCTTCTGTGGACCCACCACCTGTAAGAGGAGTCATAAGGGGCTGGTGCAATGTGACCCGGAAACGGAAAAGTGGAAGAAAATGGATGGATGGATGGATCTGGGTACATCCTATAATCAATATTAAATAACAGCCCCCAGTAGAAACAGGGACATTATTACTTAGCAGAATCTGAAATGAACCGACACAAAGCTTGGTCTGATTTCAGTGTCTGTGCAAATGGAGGCGCTGGACTCTTCGCTGGGGTCCAGTGGGAGATAACTACGGGCTGCTCCGGGAAGTCAGGGATGAAATGAGCGCGTTGTCCCAAAGCGCACAACAGCTCCAGCATCAGCAGCGCTTGTCTCGGCTCATTGGCTTTCATGCAAAGATAACTGCAAATAGTTTGTGTTTTTCTCCCTTATTATTGCCCTATTTCCAGACTGCGACTGTAATAATGACCAGGGCACACACTGACCCTTGTCATGATAATACAGACCAGAGACTTTAATATAGCATATTTACTGTGAAGACCACAATACACCCTAAAAATCACTGAGGTCTTCCATTTGACCTACATTTATTCTGCTCCAACAACCTTAAACAAAAATGTAGTAACTTAGGCATGATTTTCCTAAGTCTGTTCCATTTAGCCTTGTTCTGGTCCTGAATTAGTAATAACATTGCTATCCCCATATTCAAGGCTGATAATTATTTATTTATTTTTCTCATCTCATGCAGCCCTACTGTGAATGTAAGGTCTGAACCAGGACCAACCCAAGACTGCACCAGGACCGAGGGAGGAATGTTCAAACGGTAAGAAACTGAAACTGAGCAAAGTCTTAATCAGGGAGAAATCGGGACAACTCCCGGCTTTAAAGGAAGAGGCCACCGTTTTTACATACTGAGATATGTTCTTACCTTAGCTTTGACGAGTTCTTTAGGACCTGTCTGATCTTCACCCGTGCCTTCAGTCACATAAACACAGCGCAGACGGCGTTAGCATTTAGCCTCTCCCTCTCTCCACTATAGCTCCAAAACAGGTCAAGATAGAAGCTACCAAGCTCTTCCATGTTTTCCCTATTTAAATATGGTTACGTGAAGTGTTCCACTACAAAGTATAATACACAAAATTAAACAATGTGGATTTTCTAAGCGGATAAAAGGGGGAACTATATTGTAAGGCGTAATAATACCAGGAGTAGTTCGAAATCCGCGCAGTAATCTTCACTTTACTGTGCGGATAACCATATTTAAATAGGGAAAACGAGGAAGAGCTTGGTAGCTTCTATCTTGACCTGTTTTGGAGCTATAGAGGAGAGAGGGAGAGGCTAAATGCTAACGCCGTCTGCGCTGTGTTTACGTGACTGAAGGCACGGGTGAAGATCAGACAGGTCCTAAAGAACTCGTCAAAGCTAAGGTTAAGAACATGTCTCAGTATGTAAAAACGGTGGCCTCTTCCTTAAGTAGGGCTGGGTTTAGTTTAACAATACCAGGATGGTATCGGGGAAAAAAGTTTAGGTATTTTTAAGTACTGAGCCTCCAGCGTGAGAAGCAGCGTGAGAAGCAGCGGAGGAGATCTGCGGAGTCCCTCTCACTAAGGACACAGTTCCTTCAAGGTAATGCCTTCACGGAGGAGACTGCGGAATCCACGGGCCAGTTCCAGCCGACTGAAGAACAGTTTCATACACCAGGCTATATGGAAGATGAACTCCCTCCCTTCCCTGCCCTCCCTGTGCTCCCAACCCTCCCCTCACTCCCCACCCCCCGCTCCACAAGGAGAGAATGAACTTTCAATTCATTGTGAAATGAACTGACAAACAAAATCTTTGAATTGGAATTGAATTTGAAAGCAGGCACCAAAAAACAAAAACAAAACATCTTTAGAGACAAGGTTTTAGTGCCTGTTGGTCCAGGGGCTGCAGTAAAGGAAGTTATTTGGTTGTTTCAGCTCAAACGAATGGTCTTTCATGGAATAAATTATGATCTAGGTTCTAGATGACACATATTTTAGTATAGGTATCGAGAAATATAAAAGTTAAGGTGTCAATATCTTAAAACAAGTATTGAAAAATAATATAGCAGTACCCAGCCCTACTTTAGAACTAAATTGTGAATAAACCACTCATGGAAAAACATAACTAAAGAATAAAGAACCACTAAATCACACCCAAGGGACTAAATCATGATGTACCCAAGAAGCCGAACCCCGAGCCAACTGTCTTAACTAAACCAGCTCTCGATCATTTCTGCAGCATTAAACTCCAGACTAAACCGGGGCTGCTGACAATGACAACACGGTGGACCTCAGCTATATTCAAAGTGTTCTGATGAGTGAGTGGTGCCTGACTCTGACGAGGTCTAAAAGTTCAACACGGGGCTTATCTCGCGGCGCAGAGCGTGTCACACCTCTGTGGACAAGTCTGTTTCAGCATCGAGATTACGCACAGCGGGGACAAACAAGAATGCGCCTCAACCTGGCACAACCGCCCTCTGTGTTTTCCCTGCGCCACAAGTATGTGCAACTGGGTGAACTGATGACACGCTTACGAACACCTATGACCTGCTAACATGTGACCAGGCACTCCACATGGTCACTAAACATAGGCAAAAAAGTTCATTTGAAGCTATGGGAGAGACATTCAAGACGCGTCCACATGCGTAAAGATGGTGGATGTTCGTGGATAAACTTTACGCACGTCCGAGGTGTTGGCTCCAGTGGTGGAAGTCGCCAATATTCGAGCAACCAATTAAAAAAAGTTAAGTCAAACTTCACTTACGAATCCGTATCCCCTCGACTTGCCCGTCTGCTTGTCAGTGATCACCACCGCCTCGTCGATATCTCCGAAAGTCTCGAAGTATTTCCTCAGCGAAACGTCGTTCGTGTGGTAGGGCAGTCCCCCGACGAATATCTTCGTATGGGTCGTGTCTTTTTCGTTGATGGAGTGCATTATTCCAAGTCCTACGAGCTGACCCAGAGGTGAAGAAGACATGCGGAGGAGGAGGAGGAGGAGGAGGAGGGGAGAGAGAGAAAAAAGCCAAAAGAGCGGATGGGTTTTCAAACGCTATAATGACGGCGCGTCCATGGCAGTTTTGACGTCGCGGTCCCGGGGGCACGGGCGGTGTAAGAGGTACAGTCTCTTGACAGGTGTCTCCTTGTCTTTTTGTGTCGCTGTTCCGCACAACGCTAAAGTCATGCAGCTCGGGTATAGGCGAGTCTTGCGCACGCACACCAATGGAGCAGCCGAGCGTCTCTTTTTATTGGTGCCTCCAGCCGCCCGCTCCTCCCCATCTACTGTCAGATAGTGGTCCGCGAGGCAGCGAATATAGGGCTAAGGACTGAGATGACTAGTGTTTTAAATCAGGTACAGTGTTTTTATTCACCGAAAACCAAGACGAATTTGTAAACGACTCCTAAATCTAAAGAGGTCAGGGTTTTTTCCTTTTTTTTGTTTTGAACCAAGGAGATAATTATTTATTTCCCCAAATGCCCAAATTCTCCTGTCACAAGTCACAACCAGTCTGATCAAAGTCGAAACTAAAACTGATTCAAACTTAACCCCTGACCCGAGCACGTTTTCTCCAGTTTGGCTTTACCCCAGTCCAAAAGCTTCTGGAAAAAAAGCTGTGAAAATCGCGACAAAACTGAGACGAAAACAATGATGGAAATGTGACAAAAAAGTGAGAACACGTTGACAAAAAAGTGACGAAAAATTGATGAAAAAGTGGCGAAAATGTCACAAGAAATTGTCGAAAAAATGACAAAAATGTGACAAAAAATGACAAAAATTTGACTAAAAATTGACGAAAATTTGATAAGAAATTGTCGAAAAAATGACAAAAATGTGACAAAATGTTACAAAAAATACAAAAATATGGTAAAAAAAATTGAAAAAAATGACAAAAATGTGACAAAATTTGACAAAAAAATACAAAAATATGGTATAAAATTTGACAAAAAAAATACAAAAATTATCCCAAAAAATGGCAAAAATGTGACAAAAAATGACCAAAAAAATGACAAAAAAGTTACAAAAATGAGTTGACAACCCAATAAAAAAAATGATTAAAATGAGTTAAGAGGTTGAATGAGGATTGACCACTGATTAGATCAAGACTAAAGCAAATCCTGACCTCGGCTCTGAAACCAGGTCGCAGATACCAAGCCTTAGAGACCAGACACACGTCAACAGGAGCCAACCTTAAATATTTATGTAAAAACATGTTTGTTGTTGTGAATTATTACGTAGCTGATGGTTTTACGCACTTGTCTTAAAAATGGCATGTTTATTTATCAGCACTGCATGACAGTTTGGTTGCAGTTGTGGGAGATATTGTGGAATGTTCTGCAGTGTGGCTTCAATTATTTATAAACTCTTACTGAGTAAACCTCCTTTGCTCTGCCCGATCCCATCAGATCCACGAAGCTAAGCAGGTTGGGCCTGGTTGGTTCTTTGATAGGAGACCGTCTGGGAACACCGGGAAGCCTGAGAGAGAGAGTGAGTGATTGTTGCTTGTCACCTCCGTCAGTCTACCCCAGGGCAGCTGTGGCTACAATAGTAACTTGCTACCACAAAGTATGGAGTGAATGAATAATGCCATGTAGAGCATCTTTGAGTGTCCAGATAAGCACTAGATAAAACCAATGGATTATTATTATTAAAGGGCTATACAGAGTTTAAAAATGTTAAAATTATGTATTTTCCGCCCGCTACATGTTCCAGCAATGTCCAAAGCCCAGACCTATTCACCACAACTGCCTCTAAAAGTTGTTAATTCGGGTCCGAAGTGCCGTCATGCACGAGCTTAAAGCAATACTAAGTAACTTGTTTACCTTAATAAATCCTTTCCGTAGTACCTCTGGGGTAATACAAGTGTTAATGGGATGATTGGAGGGTCTTTCATCTCCCCCTTGTGTCTCTGGCCAGAAAACCACAATTGCAACTTGACTGCCACCGGACCAGAGCCTCCAATACACACTCATGGAATCACTAAGAAGAAGCTAACAGGATAACGGGCAAAGCTAAGTGCCGGCTAGCGCAACTTTAAACAGTATTTACAGTTTAAGTTTGAGTAAAAAAATATTATTACCAGTGCGTAATTGGATGTACAATATCCCTCTCTCACTTCGCCTTTTCTGTCAGCGTAGTATTTACTCTCACGGACAATTAATAAGTCAGAAAAATCGCAACGTGCTACGACACCTGCAGTGGCGCTTATGGCCTGTAGGGGCATGAGTTACCTTGTACTGCTTTAAAGAGGGGGTATTATGCTTTTTTCAATCCCATAGCACCAGTCTATATCACACTACAATGATGACCAAACCCTGTTGGTCTGTAAATGCAGTAAATTAGAATAACTGCCTTGTATAAAATGTCTCTCTCAAAATGGCTGTAGTGAATGTCTTGAAATAGGCCTCTGTCTCTTTAAGAACCTCTGAGCCTTTCCGACACGCCCCCTCCACACGCTGTCTGTGGCATCAGTGGGGAGGGGGTTCTGCTGAGGAGCAGTGGTTGGTTACTCGGCTGGTGACGAAAGCTCGGAGGCGTCTCCAGGAGGTGGGGGCGTTCCTAGGAGGACTCAGGCAAACCTATCCCTAAAATGGCCGCCATCAGAGTTTTTACAGATTACTCAAAAATACGTGAATGTGCCAAGGCAACACTTCAGGCACATTTTTTAATGAGGGAATGACATAATAACATGATGGAAAGCTTGAAAAAGTCAATTTTGCATAATACCCCCCCTTTAACATAGTGACTGCAGTTACCCGTAAGACCTGAGGTGGCAGTAGTGAGTATAAAATGACCAACTTGCATCTAGTCACTTTAAACCAGTATCTCACGAACACGAGCCTTCATTTTTTACCCAAAGTTCTTATGTTTTCTGATGTTTTACAAAATGATTACCTGAACTTATGTAGTACTTTCTTGTACTCTGTAATTCAAAGCTAAAACACAAATCCAAATCCTTTACATCAAAATATTATGAAAATTGACTTTCCTTTCAAAATTACATCAAAAATACTTTTCAGTTTAGTTTCTTTTCTGAACAGATTCCAAGAACCCCTCGGCTCCCCGTGCCCCGAATGTCTATATTTCAGAGCCGTAACTGGCATAAATCTAGACAATCACATTCTAACAGATGCAAGAAAAATAGCCACATGTTGTAATGTTTAAATATAAATTTATATTTACAATGATATTAACATCGAGGAAGAGGTTAAGAAAAAAAAATGCATTCTATTTTACACCCTGTAATGACAATGAAATACATATGTCTCCACTTTATCTTCAACAATGCACTTCTTTTAAAGCAAAAAAATAAATGGTTTTACATCGTTTTCCAGATGATACAGGAAAAAAAGAAAAGAAAAAAAAAAATGGAGAAAATACAGATATTTTTGCTGTGACGTAAATTCACGATTCATACGACCTCCATTTTAAGCTGAAACACATTCGACGGGTTTTACATTTGCAGCACCAAAAACTAAACTGGCCTCAACTATTCACAGAGGAAAGTTCGCCGTCTTAGCAGAGCACGACTACACGCTACGTGAATGGAACTATAGTAAACGCGCATTAACATTTCATATAGTTATGTGCAACAGTAAAAGCACTCGGGTACTTGAACATATCTACAAGGGAAACTGTGGCTGCGGAAAAAGACAAAATGAAGATCTTTGGACTGAGCGTTTCCTCGACGGACACACACACACACAAAAAAAGGCAAAGTTAAATGTCGTTAAAACATCACGTACTGAATGCGTTGTTTTACATACACAGACTTGACTCAAATCCACAAATTAAAATGTCCAGCACCTGTGAAATCACTAGCACCTCTGTGTCCAAGACTGCAGGCACGGATAATGTAATAACAGCCAGGAGCGCCATCATTTAGGACAACTTTTAAACGTAAGTATCACAATAGTGTAACAACAAACAGGTACAACTAAAAAAAATGAGCTGGAGGATTTTCAGAATCTTATTTGCACCTAATTTATATTCATCACAAACATTGCTTTTCTTTTTTATCCAAATAATCTCGGTTAAAGGGACTGTTGAATGTTGAAATTAAGTATTTTCCTCCCCCTACATGTTCCAACAATGTCCTAATGTGTAGAATGAGCCCAGACCTGTTCACCACAACTGCCTCTGAATCCTGTCACTCAAAAAGGTGTTAATTCGGGTCAGAAGTGCCGTCATGCACGAGCTTAATATAGAAACTGCAGCTACACGTATGACCTGAGGCGGCAGTAGTGAGTATGAAATGGCTCGCTTGCATCTAGCCCCTTTAAGGCTGAGAAGCAGTGTTAATTTTGTCATAATTTTAGTCAAAGTCATATTTTTGCTCACTAAAATGGGACTAAAACTAAATGAAAAGCTGTTAATGAGACTAAAACTATGACTTAAAGGTCCAGATATTTTATTGGTCGACTAAAATATGACAAAATAAAAATGAATACAAGTGACTAAAATCATCAAAACTTCCAATGACAGTTTGAAAGAGCTTCATATTATTTAGATTCACTGCCAAAGGAACAGGTGTGAGCCAGTGTTCATTTCGTCGACAATACTAGGAGTAGTTCGAAATCCGCGCAGTAATCTTCACTTTACTGTGCGGATGCCAAACTACTCCTGGTATTATTACGCCTTACAATATAGTTCCCCCTTTTATCCGCTTAGAAAATCCACATTGTTTAATTTTGTGTAATTATACTTTGTAGTGGAACACTTCACGTAACCATATTTAAATTGGGAAAACGTGGAAGAGCTTGGTAGCTTCTATCTTCACCTGTTTTGGAGCTATAGTGGAGAGAGGGAGAGGCTAAATGCTAACGCCGTCTGCGCTGTGTTTACGTGACTGAAGGCACGGGGGAAGACCAGACAGGTCCTAAAGAACTCGTCAAAGCTAAGGTAAGAACATATCTCACCACTGCAAAAAAAAATGACAAAGGTTTGCAGTCCGACTGATCAACTCGGTCCAAAACAATCAAAAGCATCTCACGCCCCGTTTTTTGTCTACTTTAACATCGACTTCTTCACGTTACTGCAAAACTATGGCTCATCAGTTTTGTTACATTGTTGTCACATTTAAAGTTGTCCAAAATGGTTGCGCTCCTGGCCGTCGTTACATCATCAGTTCCTACAGCGACTGCCACTGGAAACAATAATATAATTGATCACGAATAAATAGAGCTTGGATCGCTGAACATGTTACAATAGGAGGCAGAACCGTTCACATCGATGGCTGAGGAAGTATTGAAAATAAAAGCTGACCTATGATAGAATAAAAAATTACACTTTTAAATATCAAGCCTTGCAATCTGTGCAAAAACAGTATGCAACCTACAAAAGCATATATATATATTTATATAATATATATTTATAATACATTTTGAGCATATTTACAATTCGTATTTACAGATGAACGCTCCAAACCAGACATCATACTTAATACTGCAGTACCATCAGTGGATTCTTTAGAGAAACTAGAAGCGCGGATCATCGATAAAACCCAATTACAGCCTCTTCGTAAGATAATAATGTGCTTGATTCAAAATATACTGTTTTACATTATCTTTTTTTGAAGTTTGTCTGCATTTCATTTTAAAAGTACCCGGATTGACTTCTACATCTTTCACAGAATACAGAAAATAAGTTACTTTCGACATCTGTATCACAATATTAACTTCGCTACAGTATATTTAACACCTTTCCATCAGGATTTCCACTTTAAAAACATTAAAACCTTTGAATCAACAGCGCCTGTTTTTCAGAAGGGAGAGACTTGAAGTAGACGGACACAACAAACAAATGTTGCTGCAAAGAGTTCGTGGTAAAGGCCTCTGTATTGCAACAATCCTTTGACGTTGGCCTTGTGTTAAAGTGCTTTGAGCCAACGACAGATTGAGTTGTACTTCGGAGCTGAAGAACACAACCGTGTGCTACTGCGCTATGACATTCATCTGTGTGTCACAATCTGACTCATCTACGACATGTTTACTGCACAAACGCACGGTACACTGTAGGAGCAGCAGAGACGGCGGATTCAAGACCCATGAACATTAGATACAAGAGAGTTACATCTGAACACAGCGTCATGGTACATTCCACGCACAGGAGGAGCCTAAAGTCCAGGAAACATGTCCAAGCATCTGCTGCCTTCTTGGTTTGGTCCAACGAGCGGTGTGTTTTAGCTGAGGGACACACCTCTGTAAAGGAGGCAGTCAGATTGTGTTTTTGAGAAGGTCTCACAGTGTTGGTTGTGATGTGATTGTATAGGCTTCTTATTCAACAGTTTTCTTCAGGCGGCAATACTGCCTCTACTGGCCACTGAGTCAAATGCCCCCCCAGTCAGATGTGAGGGCTCCAGAGCGTCACTGTCCTGTTCAGTTGTGTTACCTCTTAATGGAGGTCACATGATGCTTCTGTCATTCAACAATATTTCTAGAGAAAGGGACAAAAACAATATTAGTTTCTGCTAAAAACCTTCAATTCCTGTTGAGAAATGTGAGCGCACCTGATCAGGCCCCATTGGCATTCGTCCCATAACCATGGGGTTCATGCCCATATGCCCCCCCATCTGCCCCATGTGGCCTGCCCCACCGGAGGGCATGGCGCCGTTCATCATCATCCCTCCATAATGCTGCTGCCCCGGGCCGGCGTGCTGCCCAAACTGCTGCTGTGGGTATGAGCTGTTCACAGACACATCCCACAGTTTAAAGCTTTATATCTTACATCTTTTACATTTATTTTAAACACAAACAGTACCTGTTGCGTCCCATGCCGCCCTGTGCCCAGCCCTTCATGTCCTGGCCCTGGTACATGTGGCCGCCCTGTTGGTGCTGCTGCATCATGGGGTTCTGAGGGCCCATGCGCCCCCCCATCATGGCATTAGGAGGACTTCCGTTGGGGCCAAATGAAGCATCTGGCTGCTGACCCATCCCTGCATAAGAATAATGCCGATACATCAGGACTTTAAGAAATATTTTTTAATGTGAAATATTTTTGAAAATGAATTGACTAGTCTGTAATAATGAGTACAAGAATTACAAAGGAAGATAATCAAAAAACTGCACTGCCTGAAGCGTCCACTAGGGAGCAGCAGATTCTGACTTACCATAATTTCCACCATATCCAAACTGCTGGGGGCCGGGCTGGCCCATGCTTGGCCCCCCCATCGGCCCCTCCATGCCACCGGGGGCAGTGACATTTGGAGGAGGACTGAAGCCTCCGGCAGCTGCGGCCTGCTGCTGCTGCATTAGCATTATCATGCGCTGCTTTTTCATCTGCAGAGACACCATCTCTCTGCTGCGCTGAGCCATCATCTGAGCATTCACAAAACCAGGCTGCAACACAGACATTGCACTTTAGTGACACGAGGAGTGTGAGCTTGAACCTTATGGTATTTCAACACACTGCACTACAGTACACTGATTTAAAACTCAAACCTGAAGGCTCACCTGTCCCCCCATGCCAGGCTGCATGCCCGGCCTCATGCCAGGGTTTCCCCCAGGGTTCTCCATCTTGATGCCCATGCCCTGTCGTGTCTGATTCATAAACTAACAAAAAGACGAACATTAGATACATAAGTTAAGGATATTACGCAGAGTAAATGTTACATTCTCACCTGTTGGCCTTGGAGCCTTTGCTGGAGCTGCAGCCTCATAGGTTTGTTGGCACTCATCATTCTGGGCCTCATCATGTTGGCACGGGGGTGTCCCATACCTCCCATACCACCCATACCAGGGAAGCTGCCCCCCTGGCCCATCTGAGAGAGCATAGGTCCAAACCCTCCCTGTTGGGACTGTCCTTGCATGGGGTTGCCTCCGTAACCGGACTGCATAGACATGGCAGGAGGTCCAGGATAGCCTTGGCCATACAGAGATTTTTGCTCCAACAACATAGAGGGGTCCTGTCCAGGAAAAGGCTCAAGCGGCTGCTCAGGTCCTTGGTTCTAACAACAGAAATATAAAAGACTAGTAACTCAGTTCAATAATATGATCGTTCAAAAGCATTACTAAATCAATTTGAGTGTAAATCCCAAATAATTAAAGACATGTTTTTAAATAGTGTTTTTTTTATTTTTTCTGTACCTGGCTGACCAGGTCTGGGATGCCCAGGGCGCGGTCGATCTCCTCCAGGGCGATGCCGTCTGTGTTGTTCAGCAGCGAGTCCAGTTGGTCCAGAAGAGAGCGCTCGTCACTCTGACCCTCACTGGTCGAGGGAGGCACCAACAAATCATCCAAAGAGCTCCCGAATGGACGCCTTTCAGAGCAGAGCAAGGTATCACGGCGTGTAGTGATATCAGAACTACATGTTCATTCACACAGCTATAATGCACATACCTGTTACCCTCCACGCCCATCATGGATTCTGGCCAAGAGGGAGACTGATTTGGTTGTCCCTGTTGGCTAAAGGGGCTCATACCCATGTCCCCAGAACCACCTGACAAAACACATTCATTTTCAGAAAAGAGAGAAAGATCTAAAAAGTTACTGGGTAGATGATAGTATTGGCCACATACCCATATCCATGAGCTGCTGCTGCAGCATAGACCTGGCCCCTGGTAGACTGTTGGAGCGACCGCCCATGGGTCCTCCCATCATGGCTTTGCTGTTGTAGTCCATGCCTGGGCGCATCATGGAAGGGTGTCCTGCTGCGCCCACAGGACTGGCATTAGAGCCAGGAATCCCCCAATCCCCAGACCCCCCCATGGGAGACCTCTGAGGTACTGGGCCCCTGTTCATTGGTCCTGATGGTTAAAAACAACAAATAATGTAAGTGACCTATCAAACCTCTTAAGCACAAAAAGTGCTAAACATTTAGTTAGAAAACGTACCTATATTTCCTGGATAGCTGTCTGGGCTGCCCATCATGTTCTCCTGTTTAATGAGCATGGGCCGCCTGCCAGCCCCAGGCTTCCCATCAAGAGACATAGCCCTTTGAAACGGCCCCCGAGGCCCGAGACCCATCCCTGGACTCCCTGCAACACAGGGGTTTATTCAGTTAAACACTGCCTTATAGAAGTGTGTTCTGAGCAAACTATTTTCAATCTACGATTCAGTTATTCAGTTATGTAGAGTTTACAACTGGTTTTAGGATTCAACATGAGTAAAATGCAGGACAACATAGAAGGTAATTATATGAAAAAGCAACACTAATGATGCTAATGATCAGTGCATAGTGTGATGTCATGCACGGTGCGACTGTGGCTGTGGCTCTGTGTGGGCTCCTTTTACAGCTCACCCTGCAGACTGTCGTCAAGGCAACCCTTGTTTCCTGTGTCGCTGGCTCCTGCTCCCGTCTGATCAGGGTAATAGTCAGAGCCTGAGCCTCTCAGATCTCCCAAGATGGACTCCAGGTTATGAAGCTGACAAACACAGACAGAGTGAGAGGAAATTTAGTTTGTCGCTACACATATTATTAGATGGTTGAAATTTACATTCCTATTTATTTTATCTATTGATTTTAGAACAATATCTTATTCAAACAACAAAATAAAACCTGCTCATCATGCAGTTAAGCAAACATCCTGAAATCCTAGTTTTCTATTTAGCCATTCGTATTTCAGTTTCTCTCAAATGTTGAATCTAATAGGAAACATTTATCTGGCTCTATAATTATTCTTATACCTCATCAGGTGGCTCTGACTTGATCTTGCTTTCAGGAAGCTCTGGACCTGGGCCACACCTGCCGCCCCCGGTCCCCGTCGGGCCTTTCCCCTCGAGGTCCTCCAGTTTGGGCTTCACGTCTGTGGGTTCTTTGGAGTCGTCCTTGTTCAGGAGGTAGTGCAGCAGCGCGTGGGTCTTCTCCTTCTTCGGACTGTGTTGCTCTTGCTTGGGCTCCGTTAACATGGCGGAGCCCGTCCCGGTCCCCTGCGCGCCCGCCTCGCCGGCCTCCTGACCGCCCGTCGTCACTTTCCCCGTCGCCTCCGCTGTTATTTTGGCCACCTCGTCCGGGGTATTGCCATTTTGGAGAAGCTTGTGCAGAATCCTGTGCTTTTCCTGGAGGGAGCCGGCGTAGTGGGCCGACGAGAGCGCCGCGGCCCCCGCCACACTCCCGGCTTGCCCCGGGTTTGGGGTGGCGGAAGAGGAAGACGACACCCCGGTGGAGGAGGGGCTGGTCATGCCTGCGTTGGCGTCCTTCGTTTCTGCGGGAGTGGAGCTGCGGGGCGGAGGTGGCGGGATGGGGGGTCCCGAGGAGCCCAGTCCCAGCTCCTCCGCGGGAGAGGTTAGTAACTGAAGCAGCTTCTTGTGGCCCTTGCTGTCCGGGAGCCTGCGAGGGGGATCCGAGCTGCCTACTCCAACCTCACCTCCGGCGTCCACGCCCTCTTTAGCTGCCGCCGCCTGACTGTCGGGCCGCTGCTCCACAGAACTTTCGGCCTGCGAGTGCTGCTGCTGCTGATGATGGAGGTGGTGGTGCAGGGGGTGGTGATGGTCTCCCGCGGGCCCTAAAGCTCCAGCGGGGCTTTTAGAGCCGTCTTGGCCCGGTTTCGAAAGCTGAGGGGGCTGAGAGGAAGAGGAGGAGTGGACGCTGGGGGAGCTGTCTGGTTTGTGCGAAGGAGAGGTTAGCGTAGATGGGAGAGAGCTTCCAACTCCTTCACTGATGGCCTGGAGTGCATTTAGAGAGCTGCTGGAGAAAGTGGTGGTGCTGCTCGTTCCTCCACTGTTGCCAAGAGCACCCATGGGAGAGTGTAAACCTGCAGCAAAAAACAAATAACGTTCATGGAAATTCGCATGGTGCTAAAGTGTCCTTATATATCCTTATAGACATTTACATTTTATCATATTTTTAATGGCCAGAACATGTAAACATTCACAAGACAGGGAGGAAAAAGTAAGTGAACCCATGAATCTCCCTGAACTGCAACAGTTTTGTAAAGAGGAATGATCCAAGATTCATCAATTACAAGAAAGCAGTCATTGAACGTGAACTGAACGCACAGTGTTACTGCCTGATGAACGAAACCATGAACGCGTTCATTCTGGTGTCTGTGAACGGCATTTCCCGTTCTTTTTACGTTCGTTCAATATGGTGCCAGATTTCTTATGTCAGTGAATATAATTATAAAACCCCGCCGCGCCGTCAGAGTTTACCAGCGGCTCTAAACTCTGGCGGTTCCACGGTACAGCTCGCGTTAGCTCCGCTGCGCCCCCGCCTCTGCTGTTTATGGCTCTGGCACCGGCCCTGGCACACTGGTAACCAGCGGGTCCGCACGGTGCCGCAGCAGCCACAGGGTGAGGTTACGAAGCGAGTTTCCTTTGTGTAACGTCTGTGGCTCCAAACTCCTCTCTGCTCCGCGGTGCCACACATTTACATAAAGCCACAATGTGGAGTTTTTTAACTACAAATTAGCTCCGAAAACCATCTTATTCACATGATTAATTTACCAAATTAACAAAAAATGCAATTGAATATTTGTAGCTTCATTTTCAACTAAGAATTTACCAACTAAGCTTAAAAAAATAAATAATAATAAAACAAAATATGATTAGCAAAGATATCCAAAATCCACTCTGAAAACAGTGACAGGCTGACATGAAAGAGCTTTAACACTAAGTGAGGAGGCCATAATTATGCAATTTCTATGCAATTTCTCCATCTGTGAGATCAATAAAGTACCATCTTATCTTATCTTATCTTATCTTATCTTATCTTATAATATTTTTGACTCATGGCTGAAGTCAACTTTCTCCAGCTCTCCCAAGGTTGGCAAAAATGCATCTCAAAATACTTCAGATTGTTGCTTTAAGATATGGAATTTAAAAATATTTCCCTGAGAGGAGAAATATACTTCTCACCTATTTCACCCCTGACCTGTTTTCATGCCTGAATAAAAGCTCGCAGCAAAACAAAAAAAAAAAGTTCATTTTTGGAACTATGAACGAACTATTAACTATAAACAATTATGAACTATGAACGAACTAGTTCATTTTGAAATTTGTGAACTGAACTTTGAACTAGTTCAAGTAGAAAATGAACTTTCCCAACACTGGTCATTGCTACAGAAGAAGGGTCAGCCAGCTATTTAATACAAGGGTTCACTTACTTATTCCTTGCTGTTTGTGAATGTCTCAGGTTTTTTCAATTGATGATAGCAGGTTGGGCAAAACAGCCCCACACCCTGATTTACCCGGCACTATACTTCACAGTGGGCATAAGGTTTTGATGTTGATGTGCTGCACCATTTTTCCTCCTCACATGACGTTGTGTGTTCCTCCCAAACTATTCAACTTTGCGAAAGAGCACTACTGGAAAACTATACTGTGGACTGATGGGCCCAAAGTTGAAAAGCTTTGGATTTTAAACAACAACTAACCTGCGGGTGAGAACTGGTTGGCTCCCATCTTCGGGCTCCCTCTGTTCCGGGGCGACATGAGGAGGCCCTGCTGGGGGGCGCTCATCCGGGGACTTCCAGACGGGCTGTTCATCCCGCTCAGACCAAACCCTCCGCTGCTCTGAAACGGGGGCTGCTGCTGCATGCCCTGTCCCGGGTGGCTCATGGGGCCCATCGGGTTCATGTTGTTCATTTGCATCATTCGGTTGCCCATCCCTCCTCCTCCTCCTCCTCCACTGTTAGCACCGTACATGCCCCCGCCACCCATCGCACCCATAGGACCCATGTGGTTCGGGTGGTTAGGGTGGTTCGGGTGGTTCGGGTGGTTCGGGTGGCTCGGGTGATTCGGGTGATTAGGGTGGTTAGGGTGGTTAGGGTCATTTAGCCCGTAGCCTCTGTTCATGTTACCCATGCCGCTCATCCCCATTCCCCCACCGGGGTTCATGGTCATCTGGGGGTTTGGATTAGGGCCACCCATGCTCTGTTGTCTCATGGCGTTCGGCATCATGTTGCCACTTTGGCTTGAGCGATACCCGTTTGGTTCCCTGTGATGCAAGAGCAAGAAAAAGAGAATAGAAAGTGAGCTGGAAGACAGGGGTCAGGGGTTGGGAAACTTACAAAGAGGTCACAATTTGTGCCAAATTCGCTCTGAAGCATTGGTTGAAAACTAAACCTTAAAGACAGATTATCCTTTTGTTTTTCAACCTCTATGACCGGTTTATTGTAACTACATGTTGTTAGCGAAATGTCTGCATGTATTATGCATTTTCTTTGGGATTTTGTCTCGTTTAAAGGAATAGGCCACCCTTTTTACATACTGAGATATCGTTAGCCACATAGCATAATTGCCTAACTCATTTTTGTTTTGATTTTGGAAAACATGTAAAAAGACGATTTATAGGAAACATCTTTGTTTTCCTCTTGCCATTTTAACAATACAAAATGACTTAGGCAGTTATGCTATGTGGCTAACAATATGTTCTTGCCTTAGCTTTGACGAGTTCTTTAGGACCTGTCTGGTCTTCCCCCGTGCCTTCAGTCACGTAAACACAGCGCAGACGGCGTTAGCATTTAGCCTCTCCCTCTCTCCTCTATAGCTCCAAAACTGGTCAAGATAGAAGCTACCAAGCTCTTCCACGTTTTCCCTATTTAAATATGGTTACGTGAAGTGTTACACTACAAAGTATAATTACACAAAATTAAACAATGTGGATTTTCTAAGCGGATAAAAGGGGGAACTATATTGTAAGGCGTAATAATACCAAGAGTAGTTCGAAATCCGTGCAGTAATCTTCACTTTACTGTGCGGATGCCAAACTACTCCTGGTATTATTACGCCTTACAATAAAGTTCACCCTTTTATCCGCTTAGAAAATCCAAATTGTTTAATTTTGTGTAATTATACTTTGTAGTGGAACACTTCACGTAACCATATTTAAATAGGGAAAACGTGGAAGAGCTTGGTAGCTTCTATCTTGACCTGTTTTGGAGCTATAGAGGAGAGAGGGAGAGGCTAAATGCTAACGCCGTCTGCGCTGTGTTTACGTGACTGAAGGCACGGGTGAAGATCAGACAGGTCCTAAAGAACTCGTCAAAGGTAAGGTAAGAACATATCTCAGTATGTAAAAACGGTGGCTTATTCCTTTAATGTCTATTGTTCTTACCTGCCTTAGAACAACAGATAGAAACAAGCTTTTGTGCGAACTCATATTCCCATTGACGATTAATTCACATTGTTCTAATTTGTCCACTTGTTTCATGTGTATAGACCTAATAGCGGCAAAGATATTGACCATAAACCATAATACATCCACATTCATTACTTCAGGAGTAGTTCTAAAGTGGCTCTGAGCGATACAAGATATTTGAGAGAGTCGAGTGATTACAAATGAGCATCTGAGATCGATTTGCCACCAAACTTGTGGAAGAAATTACTTGTTGTGCCCCAGGTTTTGAGAAGAAAGATGAACCTACTGTAACTAACATTATAAAGAAACAGACTCCGTGTTCACACTGACCTCTGCAGCAGGTGGGTGGAGATGAAGCCTTGGGGCTCGTTGCTCATGGGGTGTCGGTACAGTTTGCTCTTGGTTTGAGCCGTGACCGGAGTCCCGTCCGATAGAGAGAATCTGTACAGAGGGGTTTCTGCGTGGCCCTGAAGGAAGGCTGCAGGAGACGGAAACACAGGGGGTATTTAAGCAGCAGCGTGACTCCAATGAGTTTGCAAACCCTTCAAATGTTGACGCTTAAATTCAGTTCGACAATTGCTAAACACTTGAAGCTGGAGTGTATAAACTGAACTAATAGGACTGCATTTCTTCTTTGATAGTAGTGCCACCTGTGAGCCAGAGTCAGGCTTAGTTTTGCATCTCAACCAATCACCTGTGAAGTAATACAAATGCAGTCTCGGTTTTAACCACTTAACCCCCACCTTCTTGAAAAAAACACAAAAATAGCGACAAAAGCATGACAAAAAACACTGAAAACGTGGGGAAAATGTGACAAAAGAGCGAAAAAAAACATGACAAAAAACACTGAAAAAGTGGCAAAAATGTGACACAAACAATGAAAAACAAACAGCTGAAAAACATGGCAACAACGTAAGGAAACATATCCATTTAATCAGTTTTGTAGGTCTTGTTACACTTGCCTCTAGGCTGTGAACTCTCCAGTCAAGAAGCTTCTGGATAAAACTGAACTGGAGAAAATGTGCTCTGTTAAGGCGGGGTTAAGAGGCCCTGATTTTCTTGATTACAAACAATTAAAGAGGAAGCTGCTAAATTAAAATGC
Source organism: Gobius niger (assembly GCF_951799975.1). NCBI lineage: Eukaryota > Metazoa > Chordata > Actinopteri > Gobiiformes > Gobiidae > Gobius > Gobius niger. Next base: position 5,157,410 of record NC_136857.1, on the reverse strand, counting down.
TAGTTGGGACGGGTTTATCAACACATTTCACAACTTTTCAGGGTCTCCGTCACAGAAATGTTAGAAAATAAGCCTGAGACTTTATGAGATGGATGCAAATGGATGGACAGTGTTTTTCCCACAAATGTCTGAGTCTACACTGTAAAATAGAAAAGTTTTGCTCTTATACTAGAGGGGTGGCCAACTCGTCAGAGACCAAGAGCCGAAATGTTCAACCTTGATCCTGTGAAGAGCCACAAAGGCACCGACCACTAGCGAGATCCAGGGGCGGTAGTTTATTGTGACTAAACACAATGTGAGCGTTATATTTAATCACAATAAACTGACCATATGCCTTTTTCTTTTTTTTGTTCAATAATTGTGTTAGATTTAATGGTCTTACTCCTCATCAAGATTGAAAATTTGTGCTGTTCTGCTCTGACTGAGACATGCTGGGGTGTGTTTGTATGTGGGGCCCTGCCCACTGAGCCCCCTTCTCTGATCCGCCCCCTGGCCTGACTGGACTGTGCAGAGAACGCACTCTCGGCTGCACAAAGTTCATAAACTTTAACCAGGAGCCTCTGGAGGATGCCTGAGAGTCTGTTTTATGTTGCATTTGTTACAGTTACTGTCAAATGTGAAAGAAAAGTCATGACTTTGTGTATTTCCGCGTTACGATGTCGCGCTTCACATCATAAGCTTCATAAGAGCTCCACTTTTTTCCATTTCCTAATTTTGATCTTTTTCTGTGAATATGAGGCCAAATTTCATCAAATAAAGAGTAGCTGATCAGAAACCTGAAAAGCACAGAAGCTAATCCTAGTGCCACGATCTGCCTGCCTGTTGCTCAACCTACATCCCACTTTGAGCGAGGCTGCACGGGCACCTTTTACACACTGCCTCCAAAAGGAGGGAGATACAGACTCTCATTCATGTGTGTGGAGATGGAAACAGGGTCTGTAGGACTATGGTTGGATTTTTGGTCAGACTGTTACAGTGTATTGGAAATATTTACCAATTATTTTGCAAAGAGCCGTATGTTATACTAGAAAGCAAATCAGGTAAAGTGCCTTTAATTCAGCGTCTTAATGCCATTTCAGCTACAATCCTCCACCATCAGTGTCTAGGACTTGGGCGGGAATATCTGTCCCAAAACAACCATCTCTCATTCTTTTCATTGCACCTCTGCTGTCTGTCACAGCTAAGGACTTAACGCTGATTCTACTCTTTAAAGGGACTATATGGAGTTTTAAAATGTTAAAATTATGTATTTTCCTCTCCCTACATGTTCCAGCAATGTCCAAAGGTTGTAGAATGAGCCCAGATCTATTCACCACAACTGCCTCCGAATTACCGTCATGCACGAGCTTAATAGAAGGTGCTGTAACACATATGACCTGAGGTGGCAGTAGTGAGTATAAAATGGCCAACTCGCATCTAGCCCCTTTAAAATATCACTTAAAGCATAAAAAACTTGAGTCACCTTCATGATAGTGGCGCTTGTGTGACCAGGGCTGACCCTCGCTGTGCTGGAGAAACATCTGTATGCAGCGCCTCAGCAGGTCCTCCCAGCCCGGACGCATGGAGGCGCGGAGCGAGTTCTGGTCGATCTGGATCAGTTTACCTAAAGGGAGACAGAGGTTTAGACTGGAAGGCTGTCCGGTCCGTGCTGCGTTAGAGCAAAGTGAGTGTAAAGGTAGTCGGGCTGTAAGCTGCGGCGTGCTGCTCCTCACCCGTCAGCTCGTGGCGTGTGTTGAAGCTCTCGGTTCTCTCCACTGCTGTCACTCGGCGAGCCACACAGATCATACATGACTGGAGGTCTGGATGAAAACAACAGCAGTGTTAATGTCTCAGATTATGAATTAATATCAATACGATAAATAAAGATTACAGTTAACCTTGAGAACACATGTCATGTAATAAATCAATTTAAGAGTGAATGCAAAAGTGTACAGCAAATACAGACTGCCTCGATAATTGAAATGTGGCAAATAGTGTGTACAGATATAACTGCCCTGACTAACTGTTTTATAGGTTTCGAGGTTTTTGGACATTTTCTTCTTTTTCTTAAATTAAATAATTATGTGAAATTGTTAAATGTAAAATGCCTTATTTCTACATAAAAAAAGAAAAAAAATATACAAACAACTCAAAAATCCTTGTAATTATTTGGTAACACTTCATACCAAATAATGTATTAATATATAATTAAAAAAACGTTATTATTTATTACACCTTATCATGTAATGAATAAGATGTGTATTTATTACACACCTTATTTATTACATAAGGTGTGTAATAAATAAGGTTTTACACATCTTTCTACACACCCAAACAAGATGTGTTAAAAATACACCTTATTCAGCCCTTGACAATGATGAATTAACACTTAGTTCATCATGAACAATTAATTAGTTAAGTGTGATAAACACTTAGTAACTACTTAAAGGTACACTGCGTAACATTTTGGACTATATTGTTGCCATCAACACAAAACATGCTCTCAGTGACCAGCTCGACACAGAAAGTACTATTTTTGCAGTGGATAATCAAAGAATGGATCTGGATGAGGAACATGTTTAACTCTCAATTCTACTGACTTTAGTCGACATCTCCATGGAGACGAGCTGGAGACGTACCCACTCCCGGTAAAGTTATATCATGTTCAAGTCATGTTTTAGCAGAGGCGAGCTGCTCAAAGCTAAAGCACATGTTTGTTTGAGGTAGTTTTCAATGGTGAAAATATCTATCATAAAATAAATGCTTGTATTTCAATTTTGTTTTTTGGGTCAAATCTTACGCGGTGTGGCTTTAACTACTACAGTTAATGCCCAACTCAGAATGAATAGTTCTTCACATACTTCACTCACTCATTGTTAAGTAGCTATCAGATAGTCACATTTACAGGGACTATACAGGGTTTAAAAATGTTAAAATTAAGTATTTTCCTCCCCCTACATGTTCCAGCAATGCCCTAATGTGTAGAATTAGCCCAGACCTGTTCACCACAACTGCCTTTAAAATCCTGCACTGTCACTCAGAAAGGTGTTAATTCGGGTCTGAAGTGCCGTCATGCACGAGCTTAATATAGAAGCTGCAGTTACACGTATGACCTGAGGTGGCAGTAGTGAGTATAAAATGGCTAGCTTGCATCTAGCCCCTTTAATTCCAGAAATCTCCAGTAAAAGTATAAAATGTTTATCTCTGTGCATTTACCAGTTTCTATATAACTTATGAATGGATGTGTTTTTCATTACAAGCATCAAATATGGAAAAAATGGATGATGATGTAACTGAGCTTGTTAGTTACATCATCTACACAAGTAAAGTTTGATGAGTGGCTGATGTTTTTGTACCTTCTCCTTCCTCGATCATGGCCTTGGGCTGGGTGAGAGCGAAACACTGCATGGTCTCATACAGGGGTCCGCCGTGCCCCTCCTCCATCGGGCCGTGGGCGTGGCCGAACTTAACCAGCATCCGACAGGTGAAAGTGTGGCTCTTCTGTCGCGCCGCGTCGCCGCCCCACGACACGCCATTTACTGAAAACACAACAGTAAACAAGAACTTGAGACACAATTCTTTATATACTAATGTATCCGATTACTTCCTCTAATACAGGGATTCACAAACTCGCAACCCCCAAAATGGTCAAGCGAAGCACCGTGAACCCTGACTGCAAAAAGTAACAGTCACTTTCAGTAAAAACATGTTCTTTTCAGTTCATAATTGAAGTAAACACTGTGTATTTTGGGGGATTTCATTGTAAAATTGGCCCTATTTTGGGAACCCCTGCTCTAACAAAGTAATTCTCTGTCTCTTTGTCTTGTGTAACCCTTGGGCATTACCTCATACGTTGAGTACTTACTAATTGGAACGAATAAAGCATGAAATAGCAGAGACTCTGAAAGAAGAGAAAAGCGCTACAAACTAATGTATTATTTTCAACTTGCAGTTAAATCAAATATTTGTCGTCCAGAACCAGAACAATGGTGTTAACGTATTCCATAGACTTGTTTGTGAAGGCTCTCAATCGCCCAGAAGCATTCACGATGATATTCCATAGACTCACATTTCTTTATTTAGTTTGCTTAGTTTAGTTAGAATTTAGTTGGGGGTAGGCGCTCATAAGCTTCTTGCTTCGGCCCACTTTTTTTTAAATAAAGGTAACCCTTTATTTCAAAAATGTTTTTTCTGTTTTAGATTTTATGTTAAGAGGAGGCGCTGGAGTTTTCTTTCTCACTTCCCTCCGGTCTGAGCAGTTTTCAAGAGACTAAAATCGTAGTCGTCCAAACTTAGTAAAAAAAAAATCGAGATTTTATTTTTTGGCCCAGCCCTAGGTCACACTCTCCCATCATTAACCTCTTCACTCCCGCCTGAACCGAGAGGGTCTTTTTCCTCAAGTCATTGGATTTTTTTTCCATCATTTTTTTGTTGGGTATTCAACTCATTTTTGTCACTTTTTCGTCATCTTTTTGTCATTTTTTGTCACATTTTTGTAATTTTTTTTGTCACATTTTTATTACATTTTTGTCATTTTTTTGTCATTTCTTTGTCACTTTTTGTCATTTTTGTCACTTTTTGTCATTTTTGTCACTTTTTGTCACTTTTTGTCACTTTTCTATCACTTTTTTTATCACATTTTTGTCACATTTTTATTACATTTTTGTCATTTTTTGTCACTTTTTGTCACTTTTTTTATCAAATTTTTGTCAGATTTTTTACATTTTTGTCAATTTTTTGTCAATTTTTTGTAATTTTTTTGTCACATTTTTTTCATTTTTTCGTCAATTTTTTATCCATTTTTTTTTTCATTTTTTTGTCACATTTTTATCATATTTTTGTCATTATTTCGTCAATTTTTCCTCACTTTTTTGTCACATTTCCATCATTGTTCCAGTTTTGTTGTTATTTTCACTGCTTTTTTTCCAGAAGCTTTTGGACTGGGGTAAAGCCAAACTGGAGAAAATGTGCTCGGTTCAGTTTAAGGGGTTAATACAAGATCCTGGTGAAAAATCAATGCAACACTAGATCTTTTGACATTGCAGAAGCTCATTGAAACTCCACAGCTGTAATCAAAGCTAAAGGCGATTTTGTTTTTTTTGGTCCGGCAGTGCATTTATCAACATTAGTTTTGGCAAAGCCCGGGTGAACCACTGAAAATGGATATGAGGCTCCTGAAACACTGCTCTAATAGACAGAAACAAACAAACCACCTATCACTCTGCAACATGCATTTTCTTCCTAAATTGAAAAGCAGAGGCCGCTCCTGCAGTTTGTATTTCTGGCTAAATGGACCATGGGATTAATGTAGCCAAGATGTCGATTTCCAATATCTCTCTCTCTCACTCTCTTTCGGTCCGTTGTGCAGCGGGCAGAGGCCAGGGACACTCAGCAATCTATCCTCATTTAGGCCTGACTCCTCATCCCAGCTCGCACTTACAGACGCTCACACGGGACACGGAGACGCGGGGGTCACCTTCACTCCGGAGGAAGGGAGGGCGACTTCAGAGGCACGACCGACTGTGTCCAAGGCCTGAGCGCACTGCCTTATCCGGGGCCTTGAGATGGGCCTCTCCCTTAGATAAGCGCGGGGAGGAAGGTACGACGAGGACTGAGAACACTAAGGAGTACCAGGGGACTGTCAGGGAGCTGATAGTGAGGCGACGCCACAAGGTCTTTCTCTGGACTGTGAGAAAGTCCAGCGTGGAGCCGACTGCCCGTCTCACCTCGGAAAACATGTTCTGGTTCAGTTAATTAAAAACCCAGTCATTTTTCCCTATAAGCGTTAAGCAAATGTCACATATGAAGTGTTAAAAGGCACAAAGGAGGCTCAGCAGCTGTGTGGTAACCTCAGACTGCAGAGCAACAAAATCTACATGAAAAGACCTTTGTGTTTATAAAGCTGCAGATGCATACCATAAATGCTCTAATACAGGCCTTGGCCTTTATTTACTCAATAAAGAGCAAAAAGAGATCGAGAGGTGAGGAAAGCACTTCCTTGGATACGTAGGACCTCAAAAGATACTTTTTGGAGCTGTCGCCGCAATGCTAGGAACAGCCAAACAGGTCCAAAGATTACTCAAAGATGTGCTAGCGGCTCGCAACACAACTCCAGGTATCTTTTAATGAGAGGCCAACTTTGTAACATGGTAACACATAATGCATTTTAGATGGTGTTCTTCTGGGGCACACATGGTTTTGGCCTAGTTTTACATATTTCAAAGCAACTTCCATCAATTAGACCTTTTTAGACCCAGTTTAGTCCTGATTTGACCGTGATCTTGGCCTGGCAGTACTTGGAAGATCAAGTGTGAAAAGTTGCCACTGCAATCCGTCTTTTTAATCCTTAATATTGTTTGTTTTTTTCCCCCATTTTGGGAGAATGTATTTCTGGAGCCAGAGCTCGAGGGCTTCAAGGAGGCACTGCTGAGTTCCTGAGGGATGAAAGCGAAATTACCGGTTTAATACACGGTTACCTGAACAAAAAAATCCCTTTTTTGTGTTGCATTGACCATCAGAACCATAAGATAGAGTGAAGTTGATTATGGTCTTTGTAATTAATTAATCGCAATCTAAGCATCATTTATTTACGGGTTGTCTTCATTTTTTAGAGGTATATTTTTTTGTATTTTCCAACATTTTAACTTACTCTAAGTGGAGATGTGAGGCCTGTGTGATCATTTCAAACACTTCAAAGATAAAGGTATAATGTGTCTCTTTGGACACAGAGTCACAGTTGTAAAAGGGGTTAGGCAGAATAAGTCTTGGGCTTCGTCTGAAACCATCAAATCATAGCCTCTAAGCACTAACACTAGCAACTAACTCCTTAACCTTTCATGGGGTCGACTGTTAGATCTGTGCAGTTAGTGAACTGGACCTTCAGCAGAATTTGCACAATCCGTCCGTCCTTAAACAGGGGAAAGGGAAGTGACATCACCAACAGCTGCTTTTCTTCTTCTTTAAAGTTATTGGTGGAGTGGCTTGTGGGATGGCACATAGCTCCTAATCACCGGTTAGTTAGCATCAGGGGTCCCTATGCTAAAGTGGCCATGATAGTTAGCATCAGGGGTCCCTATGCTAAAGTGGCCATGATAGTTAGCATCGAGGCTCCTTTTCCTAACTACTTCCTAACTGACAGACCAATTCGGAAGCAACTTGCCATGGCGGACGCTGACGCACATCCGGTTTGGCTTAAGAGCTCTTAGCAATTTGATGGTTTCGGAAGGAGCCTTGGCTTCAGCCTAAACCGCTTTCGGTCAGGCATCATTTAGATTATATTCTGAATGTACGTAGTTTCTTATTGTATAATGTCTAAGATCTTTGGAAAACATGTGACATGTGATTTAAATGTTCATAATGACCGAAGAAAATAAATTAACTAAAGACAATAGCCATTTGATTTAGATTGTCTTGACCCAAGACATTGGAAAATGATCTTTTTAAAGGGACTATACAGAGTTTAAAAATGTGAAAAATAAGAATTCCTCCTCCTACATGTTCCAGCCATGTCCTAATGTGTAGAATGAGCTCAGACCTGTTCACCACAACTGCCTCTAAAATCCTGCACTGTCACTCAGAAAGTTATTTGGGCCCGAAGTGCCGTCATGCACGAGCTTAATATAGAGACTGCAGTTACGCGTATGACCTGAGGTGGCAGTAGTGAGTGTAAAATGACCAACTTGCATCTAGTCCCTTAAAATAAGTTTATGTTGGTGCTTAACTGTGAGAATAAACAAGTTTCACTGGAAAACTGTATTTGGCTTTACGCTGTGTTTGTCCCTAAGCTTCATGTCTGTGTCGCTAAAGTAAAGTGTCATCAATGAATCTGAATTAATCCAAAATAATAATAGAATAATACATTTCATAAGACCATTAATTGCTTATTATTATGCTAAATCAGTGCTTTGTATCTTTTTTGTCTTTATCAATCAGATGAACAGCTCTGCCGCAGCTCGCAACAGGCATCAAAACTTGGAATTCAAAATAATAATATTTGCGGCAATTATAGCAAATCACACAACTATCAGACAAACCAGAGCACGATTAGATATTTTCCCTCATTTCCTGCGTCTCTCCTTAGACACAACAAACCGAGACCAGCGGCTCTAGTGGTGTCTTTTTGTGGCGAGGTTAACTGTAGTCGGAGAGGTCATATCATAGGAATGTGCGCTCAGGGCCAGTTTCATTCATGTGTCCACAGATAATGAATGGGCCGGCAGCGGAGCGAGACACAATAATAGGTGGGAGAGAGAGAGTAGGGGGAAGCAGGATAACCGCGATATCGTAGTAGAGATGTTCATGTGTAGGCGACTGGACTGGGATGATTGATTTATCAACATTAAAGGGACTATAGAGAGTTTAAAGGAATAGGCCACCGTATTTAAAAAATGATAGAACAAATCATTAAAAACTCAAGAAAAATGTGACAAAAATGTGACAAAAATTCAAGAAAAATGTGACAAAAATTCAACAAAAATTCAACAAAAAATCAACAAAAATTCAACAAAAATGTGACAAAAATTCAACAAAAAATCAACAAAAATTCAACAAAAAATCAACAAAAAATCAACAAAAAATCAACAAAAATTCAAGAAAAATGTGACAAAAACTCAACAAAAACTCAACAAAAATTCAACAAAAAATCAACAAAAAATCAACAAAAAATCAACAAAAGATCAAGAAAATGTGACAAAAATTCAACAAAAATTCAACAAAAATTCAACAAAAAATCAACAAAAAATCAACAAAAAATCAACAAAAATTCAACAAAAAATCAACAAAAAATCAACAAAAAATCAACAAAAATTCCACAAAAAAGAAAAAAAAAAAAGAAAGAAAAAAAACATACAAAAGGTGACACAACGCAGCAACAGCGCGAGGAAAAAGGTCAGTTTTGTGGGTCTTAGCTTTCAAATGAGGTGTCACACAGCCAAAAGAGGACAGAATGCACTTGGTTAAGGCGGGGGGTAAAAGGCTAAAATATGTAGTTGTGGAAGTGTCACAATTACGCTAATTTGGGCCAGGCTGGTCAGAGTCCAGGGCTGTTTTTCAGTCCCAGTCCGCCCCTGCTGATATTTATCACAGAAATGAGTGCTGCATAGTGGTAGAGGTACAATATATCATATAAATGCCTATACTTAACTTTGGAATGGCTAAAATAGCATGATACAGATCCTTTAATATGGAAGGCGTAGTTACACATTTGGCCTGAGGTGGCAGTAGTGAGTATAAAATGGCTAACTTGCATCTAGCCCCTTTAAAAAGGTTTTCTATAGCTCATTTGGTGGGTATGTCTGGCTAACAATTAAAGATGCATAATCTAAATACTGAGTCCCCCAAAATTACAGCTTTATCACGTTAAATTCTGTTATGTTTCATTTACTGAACAAAAAGTTGCTATAATAATCAGAGGAACAGGCTGAGGAAGAGAAACAGCGAACACTTCGAAGGCAATATTATGAAGAATGAAAGAGCGTGAGCCTGCAGGGACACTGGGGATCACCAGATACAAAGCGGAAGAGAAAAGTTGATAAAGATGTTATTAAAAGATGAAGTCGCGGAGTTGGACGCGCGGAGTGGCCCTAAAGTGTCAGTGACAGAGAGCGGCGCTGCACAGGAGCTGTTCATAGAGTTAATGGAGGAGCAGGTTCAGCTGAACACACATAACATCCATAATTAATCAGCTTCATAAATAGGGCTCTGCAGCGCACACACAAGGGCTTAGACACAGACCTCATCTCTCAAACAGACAACTCTATTACTATACAAACATGTGAATGCACATAATCAGGCGGAGACGTGGACGCGAGCTGCAAACGGGCGGAGAATTAAGAAAGTGAAGAGGCGCTGTGCATTATTCAGCAGTAACTCGTTTCCAGATGGCTGCAGTGGGAAGCGAACAGAGCGGTTTTACAGTGTCTGGACCGCTGAGTGTGACTGACAGCTGCGCTCCTGCTCCGGGTTTGTGCTTGTGTGCTCTGTCAGGTGTGTGCCTCTCTGCAAAGCTCCTGTGCACATGAACAGTCTCCCAAGAGCTGCTCATTAAAAATGAGGAAAAGTTAGAAGGCGCGCAGCATGAATAAATGAGTGAGTTGCTGTGACGTGCTGTTGTTTCTTGGAGCTCGGTGGGAGTGTGTGCTGCTCACAGTTGGTCTTGGGCAGGTTTTTGTGCAGCTCCTCTCGGTCGTCTTCGTGCAGGATGGTGTAGACGCTGGTGTTGATCAGCTCCTCCTGCCTGTACTGCAGGTACTGCGTCACGTTGTCCGACACAAACACGATGTTCCCCTCACGGTTCACCACGAACAGGAAGCCGTCCAGAGCCTGAGGGCAAACGGGGAGGAGAGTTTTTCAATTCGATCAAGAGGCAGAGATGTGGTGCACCTCTGCACTCATGACTCATTTTACAAGTCAGGGACTCATGACCTGACTCAGACGTCAAACTGAGGACTTGGGACTCGACCCGGATTAGGACCTTCTGAAGGGCAGTGATTTATGACTCGAGGTTCAGGCAACAGGACTCAGACTTATAAACCAAGGAAGAACTGAGACTTGACTGATTGACCTCTGTATATACTTTTACAAAGAAACCTTTAAATGATCGTTTCAAGTTCAAATGCACCTCTGACTTGGACTCGGTTTCAGGTCATAGTGATTCAGTTTGGACTCCGACTTTATTCTAATAACTTTGACTTGGTCTCGTGCTCGAACAATGAGGTCAGGACTCACCTGCAACAACAGCGGCCCCAGATGATCCTTATCGATGACCCCTTGACCAGTAGAAGACACGTCTGACTTCTGCACGTCATCATCACTGGATGAAGCTTTGCCTAAAACAAAAAAGATCAAATAAGGTGAAGTTTTTGTTGGACGGCGCATAGTGCAATAATACATCAACCTTGACATGGTCATGAGGAAAAAGTGTTATTCTGAACTTCAGCCTCTCTTGTGCTGCTGCAGTTTAATGTTAGATTAAAGGTTGAATGAAGAAATAAAGGCAGTTTGTAGTAGATGGATAAAAGACCAGTCACACATTTACACAAATGTTTCCTTTGGATTAAAGTGGTGGTTATTCATTACTTAAGCCTCACCAGCAGGGGGCAGTGCTTCTCAATCTTCTTTTATTATTAATTTGTATAAATTATTTTTATTTTGGGGGCAATAAGGTAAAGTCCAGCAGGGGAGACAGGAGGAGAGGCAGGTGTGGCAGCATCAGCAGCCCCAGTGATGCTTTATATTTGGTAGGAACAGGATACAGTGACAGTGAGACAAGACAGGAGACGAGAAAATTCAAATTTTAGTGCTAAATATTGTGAAAAAAACAATATAAACACTACAATAGTATGATTTAATTGTTATGATTGTCAATGGCTTTCAGAAGAAGCAATGAAAATTAATCCCTTTGCTATAAACTGGGATTTTACTCTTGCATTCAGTTGATTAATATGATTAAAATAAAGGAATAAATACAATAAAATGATTAGACACTGAAAATGAAAGTAAACTTGTGACTTCAGAAGAAAGCAGTGAATCTTTAATCTTCTTTATTTTTAGGTACATATGTTTTATTGGACAGGTCAGCTCAGGGTGAAGGGGGTGACGAGCAGGGAGAGACATCCAGCAAACCGTCGGAGCCGGGACTCGAACCCCCGACACCGAGGAAAGGCTGGTTTTTCCGTCTCGCCTTAAACCGCCGGACAATCGGCCGCAAAAAACCAACACCGAAATCTGACCGAGCGCCAAAACAAAACAACAACGGCCCCGGCGAAATGATGAAATGAGCAGAGCCTGGCGGAAAGTGGGAGCGCGGAGAGGAGCAGGTAAACGCCGTGTCATTTCTGTCTTCGCCGCGTAACTATGGAAACGTGTCAGCAGCCAGTCAGGCCCAGCTGCAGCCTCTTCCCTTCGCCGAGGAGGAGGAGGCAGACACGGAGTCAGGCCGAGACTAAACCGCCTTCGAAATAACACGAGTGTAAAGTGTATTTGGTGTAAGAGTTTGTATAATTGTTACTCACTTCGATGGGAAAACACTAGTGGAAGTAATGAAAGGCCTGCACCTGATTTTTTAACTCAAATCTATCTTTTCTGAGAGCGCTCTGTGGCGTCTGCAACTTTATTACGATTTATAGCGATTGTAAACCCGGAAGTATCGCTGACGCAGGTAGTGTGATGGAAGTGTAGCAGCAGCAATAATAAAGAGCCTAAACCAGGGGGCCCGGGGGCTAAATCCGGCCCTCCAGCACAGAACCTCATTCACAGAACCCATTTTTAGGGATAAATGGGAGAAATACTGTTAATACACCCAATTAGGTCATATCATGCACAACTCTGGCATTTGTAGAAAGAGCACTGGAAAAATAATGAATAATTTTAAGGAAGTAATGACAGAAACCTACATGAATTACGAGATTCAATCTAAAGTTTGAGTAGATTTGGTCTGGTCTTAGATCAGCTAAAACATCTTATCCCCATATCCCAGTCATTATTGTCTTAAAGGAATAGGCCACCGTTTTTACATACTGAGATATGTTCTTACCTAACCTTAGACGAGTTAATATATCCCCGTCTGGTCTTTGTCCGTGCGCTCTGTCACGCAAACGGAGCACATACGCAGCCTCTCCCACATGTCACACAGCTCCAAAAAAGCTCACGATAGAAGCTACCAAGCTCTTCCACGTTTTCCCTATTCAAATAAAGTTACGTGAAGTGTTTTCATGCGAAGTATATTTACACAGAAATGTAACATGTCGATTTTATAAGCAGATAAAAAGGGGAACTATATTGTGAGGCGTAATGATACGAGGAGCACAACGTCCGCGCAGTAACTCCTAAAGACTTCCCCCGCTCACTTCCGTCAATAACCTTTAAAAAGTAAAAGTTCATTTGTCTGATTTCAAGGTGGGTTTTATGCTCGTTCCATTGGCATGTGTATCTTTATCTTAGATTAGTCCAAACAGACTCAAATTCAACATAAAGAACCTTAATTCAAGCAATTTTAAGTCATTTATCTCATTTAAGATGGTAATTTTTCCAGTGTGGTGCTTTACTTTGGCCTAAAACTGGTGGCTTCGGCCCTCGGTCCATTTACAATGAAAAAAATTGGCCCTCCGTTAACAAACACAGTGAGGAGGCTGTCCAGGCTGAAAACATTGTTGAAATCCATGCAGTAATCTTCACTTTACTGTGCGGATGCCAAATTACTCCTGGTATTATTACGCCTTACAATATAGTCCCCCCTTTTATCCGCTTAGAAAATCCACATTGTTTAATTTTGTGTAATTATACTTTGTAGTGGAACACTTCACGTAACCATATTTAAATAGGGAAAACGTGGAAGAGCTTGGTAGCTTCTATCTTGACCTGTTTTGGAGCTATAGTGGAGAGAGGGAGAGGCTAAATGCTAACGCCGTCTGCGCTGTGTTTACGTGACTGAAGGCACGGGGGAAGATCAGACAGGTCCTAAAGAACTCGTCAAAGCTAAGGTAAGAACATATCTCAGTATGTAAAAACGGTGGCCTATTCCTTTAATATAGAAGGTGCAGTTACACGTATGACCTGAGGTGGCAGTAGTGAGTATAAAATGGCGAACTTGCATCTTGCCCCTTTAAGTTATGAGGAAAATCAAACCTTCTTTTTTCTGCAAATTAATTGATATAAAAAGAAAAATGACCCTCCTTTTGCTTTTGATATTTTAAAGCTAAAACAAATAAAGAAAACTCTGAAACTATTCCCTCGGATTCTCCAACAACAAACTTTTGTCTGCGTGTGTTTCAGGGTTTTGCATCACGCGGCTCCTATAGCGCGGGGCCACTGACCTTGCTCCTTGATCTGCCGGATCTGCCTCACGGTCTCTTTGAGGATGGCACATTTGTCCGGCTTCACGTTGAAGCTGTCGATGTCGCTGAGGTTCGCAGAGATGAGCTCGGCCAACTCCTCGATGTATTTACTCTCCTGCTCGCGGCGCTTCCTCTCACACCTGCAGGCACCAACAAGCAAGTGTCACACACATTTATCAGGATTTATGTTTCTGCTATATGCTATTTTTGTTTATTTAGTCTTGTTTATTGTTTAAAGCTACTGTTTATTGCTTTTGAGTGTGAGGCCTGTTTCACTTTTTCATTTTTCATGAGGGAATTAAATCAAATGAAGAGTCTGGTTCACTATGTTTAGATTTACACTGTTGTGGGATTTTTGTGGAGAGCACACTGCAAAAAGAACCCTTCTAAAAACAAGGGAAAAAAATCTTAAAATAAGACGTTTTGTCTTGTTTGAAGGAAAACATTCTGCCAATGGGGTCGGCATTTTTTTCTTGCTAAGAATTGTTTTTCCTAGAATGTTTTTCTCATCATAAAACAAGAAAGAAACACTAAATTTAAGAAAATAAATACCTAGAATTAAGCAAAATGTCCTCAGAAAAAGGAATAATTTAAGGAAAACATTCTTATTTAGTGAAAAATGGGGGTATTTTACTTAAATATTGCTTGATTTAAGTAAAATGTAAAATGAGCAAAATATTCTTAATAAATACTATCTCCATGATGTGGAGCCAGGCTGATGGTCAGAATCACCTGCTGGAGGATTCACCTATTGTACATGTTTTTAGTGGTAGACACGGGGAGAACATGCTCCACACAGAAAGGCCCCGTCCTGGTGGGAATCAAACCCAGGACCTTCCAGCTGTGGAGCTGAGGCTCTAACTGCTGTGCCTCCGAGCCGCCCACTTTAAAGAATGGAATGTATTATCTCTCTGTGAGAATCAGTTCTTACATTAAGAGTTGTTGTGATCTTAGTTATTCTTAAAATAAGAAAAATATTCTTTGTCTAAAACTGAAGAAGATTCAAAAAGTTTTACTTTCTTGTTACAAGAAAAATTAGCATGTTTTTAGCAAATATATCTGAACAAGAAGTGACCAGATTTTATTTCCTAAAATAAGATTTTTTTTTCTCAAGAAGACTTTGCTCAGCAAAACATTATTACTTTTTAGGGAAAAAATAAGAACTTATTTCTTAAAGTAAGACAGTTTTTACTTGCTAAGAAGCCACTTTTTGCAGTGCATGAAAACCAGTGTTAATTTAGACAACATATTTTTATTTAGTTTTAGTCTTACTCTTTTGATGAAGTAATTTAATTTTAGTTGAGATTTAATCAAAGAAATATCTTCAATTTTAGTCTAGTTTTAGTCGTCTAAATTTGCATTTATAATATTCATTATAATCATATTTAATCAAGGTTCTTTGCTTCATGGAGCTGCTCCACATGAACAAAGCTCAGAGCTGATGTGAGGCTCTTCCTCTTGGATGATTTTAGTCTCTCCTCTTCATTTTTATTTAGTCTTACTTTAGTCGACTAAAATATCTGGACATTTAAGTTTTAGTCTCATGAAAAACGTTTAATGTAGTTTTTTCAGTCGTCAAAAACATCACTTTGACTAAAATTAAGACTAAATATTTTAGTCGACGAAATTAACACTGATGAAAACTATATATTTTTGGAAAGCTTATGGTGCAGGTGAAACTCGTAAAATTAGAATATCATGGAAAAGTGCATCAGGTCAGTGGATCAGCTGCAACTGGTTGTCCCAAAAACCAAGCTCAAACTTGGGGGAGATGGGGCCTTCTCTGTCCCGCGGCTGTGGAACCAGCTCCATCAGAGATCAGAGATCAGACAGGCCCAGTCTCTCCCTGCTTTCAAATCTCTCCTAAAAACGCACCTTTTTTCTCTGGCGTTTAACACAAATTGATGGTGCTGCTGTTGTTGTTGTACTTTTTTCCCTTATATTTTTACTGTAAATATTTGTATCTGTTTCTGTACTTTGGCCAACTGTACAGTTCTTAAAGTGCTTTATACATAAAGTTGGTATGGTATTACCTTCTGTCATTCAACTTAAACTGTGAAACTAATATATGATCGACTCATTACATGCAAGTGAGGTATTTAGCCTTTATTTGTTATAATCTTTATTATTATGGCTCAACTTGTAAAAACCTCAAATTCAAAATCTCACTATTAGAATATTGTGAAACTGGACTGTAAGTCATAATCACCAAAATTATAACAAACAAAGGCTTTACATATGTCACTTTGCATGAAATGAGTCTATATCATATATTCGTTTCACATTCGAAGTTGAATTACAGAAATAAAATAACTTTTGGACGATATTCTAATTTTCCGAGTTTCACCAGAACACGGAATGAGAATAAAAAACGCTTCCATTTGCCCTAATCATTTGGTAAAATTGCGCAATTATACAATTTTTCTATTAGAGTAAATGGGGAGTTCTGGTCATCGCTACGGCAACGCCATGAAACACATGACAAGGGATTCATTGAGTTTTTGACGGGAATGACCAAATGGAATTCTCTGCCAAATTTCGTAATTTCCACCAAACTAAGCAAATGGAAACATTGTTGAGAAATTGCATGAACCTGAGTAAAGGTGGATCCAACCTAGTTATATAATAAAAACATATTGATGAGCATGTTTTCATTGTTTCATTCAGTATCATAAATCCATGAATTCCTTATATTATAACCAGACAGGGCTTTGGTCAGCGACACTAAAGAATTGTAATACAAATATGAACAAATGGGAAATAACCTGGAATCCTTTATTGAAATATATTGAATGCTAACTTGTTGGCTTTTTTTTTTTTTCTCCAATATATATTTTTCTACATATAAATCTTTTTTTTTTCTTTTTTTTTTTACTATAATGTTTCCTTCATCATGTTTACACGTATTTGTCTCTGTATGATGGTTTCAAATACTTTTTACTGTTATACTTTTGTATAGTTATGAAGGTGAAATATATTTATTTTTATTTTTATGTTATTTTTAACTTTCCTGTTTTAGTGCCTCCGTGTGAACGGCTGAGGGGTCCCCAGGAAGTGATCCAGCGACTGCTTCCTGGGCTCCCTTGATGCTGAGCAACATTCATCCATCTTGTTACGGACCGGACCCTCTGCTGATCCGGAGCCAGTGCAGGATGGATGGATATATACAATATCCGAGTATTCTCTCAAATAATGTAATGTCTCTATAGATACAGACGGCAACTCGTCATAGAAGGGGGTGTGGCTTCACCGAGGGGGAAAATAGAATCTTTAGATTTTTTTATTTTTAACACAATTTTTCACTGTTTTTAGCCATTTTCTGGTGGAATATGACATACAAATGAAGTCAGGTGTAAATCGGGCCCATATGGATATTTACTCACAACAAATTGTTCAGTGGAAGCAAAAAAACAGCAGTTGTAGACAAAGTTTAGATTTTTTCAAAATTGTTTTCCCCCTTAACTGTTTTCAAAAATTACCATATATGGGCGATTCCAGAGATGCCGTCTGTATCTTAAGGGGGAAAACAATTTTGAAAAAATGTAAATTTTCTCTAATTATTCAAAAACTACTTTAACAAATGCTGAAATATGAATATAGTTTCTACTAAATAAAGATACAAAGACATGGGGAGGAGCAAAGTGGTTCAACAGCCCATCAATACATGAATAACGGAGAATGCTAACATAATGCTACATGTTAGCATCGGGCTAATGCTAACGTTAGCTAGTGCTTGCTACAACTGCCGTTTTTTCACTTCTACTGAACAATCTGCTGTGAGAAAATATCCATATGGGCCTGATTTACACTTGACTTTATTTGTATGTGATAATTAAGTTGATATTCCACCAGAAAATGGCTAAAAAGAGGGAAAATTGTGTTGCTCTAAAGATTCTATTTTCCCCCTCGGCGAAGCCACGCCCCCTTCTATGACGAAATGCCGTCTGTATCTATACCAGTGTGAGCCTTTAGTTTGAAGTCTCGATTGTAAATTCAATAAATATATTTGGATAATAAAATGTATACTGCAAATGGCTAATAAAAAAAAATAAAAAAAAGAATTGTCCTACAGGCGGACTAAATATAGCCCACTGGGAGGAGTCAGCTTGTCCCTGTCCCACCTCTCTTTACTCAACCTGTTGATGAGTAATTTGTTGTTCGGTGAGTTTCAGTCTCAACTGTCTGAGTCTATATTAAGTCCGGCCGTGGGCGCAATTCTTTACTTTTGCTGACGAAGCTTCTTAGATGAGAGATGAAACTAACTGCAGAGTACGGACGATGACTCAACAACCCTCGTCTAGAATTAGCAACTCCTGAACGACTGAAGTTTTACACAGAGAGACATTTATCACAGGGGCGGCCAGAGGGGGCGCTGTGGTTTTAACTGCAAATAGAGAACGGATCAGTGAGGCTCTTGACCCCCACCTGAACTGAGCACAATGTCTCAAGTCTGGCTTTACCCAAATCTAAAAGCGCCTTGAAAAAAGTGTCAGAACAGCGATGAAAACGAGGATGAAAACGAGGATGAAAACGAGGATGAAAACGCAACAAAAAGCGACAAAAAGGCAATTAAAAAGCAATGAAAAACGGAAAAAAAAGGGGGAAAAATGTGCCAGAAAAAGCAACAATAACACAATAAAAAAAATGCCAAAAATGAGATGAAAACATGACTCAAAAAAGCGGGGAAAAAGCGATGAAGAAAGCAAAAAAAACGTGACCAAAAAATGTAAAAAAACAGTAAAAAAGAGACGAAAACATGAGTGATCAGTTTCATAGGTCTTAGCTTTCAAATGCGGCGTTACTCTGACCTATAGCTCCAAATAGAGAATGGATCAGTGAGGCTCTTGACGCCCACCTGAACTGAGCACAATGTCTCAAGTCTGGCTTTACCCAAATCTAAAAGCTTCTTGAAAAAAGTGTCAAAACAGCGATGAAAACTCATTAAACAGGCGACAAAAACACGATTATAAAGCAATGAATATGGGAAAAAAAGGGGGGGAAAATGCGCCAGAAAAGCAACAATAACACAATAAAAAAATGACAAAAATGAGATGAAAACATGACTCAAAAAAGCAGGAAAAAAAGTGATGAAGAAAGTAAAAAAAAAAAAAAAAAACATGACCAAAAAATTAAAAAAAACAGGCAAAAAAGAGACATGAGTGATCAGTTTCATAGGTCTTAGCTTTCAAATGAGGCGTTACTCTGACCTATAGCTCCAAATAGAGAACGGATGAGTGAGGCTCTTAACCCCCACCTGAACTGAGCACAATGTCTCCAGTCTGGCGCTACCCAAATCTAAAAGCTTCTTGAAAAAAGCGTCAAAACAGCGATGAAAACGAGGATGAAAACGCAACAAAAAGTGACAAAAAGGCGACAAAAACTCATTCAACAAGCGACAAAAACACGATTATAAAGCAATGAATATGGGAAAAAAAAGGGGGGGGAAATGCGCCAGAAAAGCAACAATAACACAATAAAAAAATGACAAAAATTAGATGAAAACATGACTCAAAAAAGCAGGAAAAAAGTGATGAAGAAAGCCAAAAGAAAAAAAAAAACATGACCAAAAAATTAAAAAAAAAAACAGGCAAAAAAGAGACGAAAACATGAGTGATCAGTTTCATAGGTCTTAGCTTTCAAATGAGGCGTTACTCTGACCTATAGCTCCAAATAGAGAATGGATCAGTGAGGCTCTTGACCCCCACCTGAACTGAGCACAATGTCTCCAGTCTGGCTTTACCCAAATCTAAAAGCTTCTTGAAAAAAGTGTCAAAACAGCGATGAAAACGAGGATGAAAACGCAACAAAAAGTGACAAAAAGGCGACAAAAACTCATTAAACAAGCGACAAAAACACGATTATAAAGCAATGAAAAAGGGAAAAAAAGGGGGAAAAATGTGCCAGAAAAGCAACAATAACACAATAAAAAAAAAGACAAAAATGAGATGAAAACATGACTCAAAAAAGCGGGGAAAAAAGTGATGAAGAAAGCAAAAAAGAGACGAAAACATGAGTGATCCGTTTCATAGGTCTTAGCTTTCAAATGCGGCGTTACTCTGACCTATAGCTCCAAATAGAGAATGGATGAGTTAGCCTCTTAACCCCCACTTGAACTGAGCACAATGTCTCCAGTCTGGCTTTACCCAAATCTAAAAGTTTCTTGAAAAAAGTGTCAAAAAAGCAACAAAAACACGATTATAAAGCAATGAAAATGGGGGGAAAAAAGTCAAAAAATGTGCCAGAAAAGCAACAATAACACAATTAAAAAAATGACAAAAATGAGATGAAAACATGACTCAAAAAAGGAAGGAAAAAGTGATGAAAAAAGCAAAAAAATAAATCTAAAAGCTTCTTGAAAAAAGTGTCAAAACAGCACTGAAAACAAGGATGAAAACGCAACAAAAAGTGACAAAAAAGCAACAAAAACTCATTAAACAAGCGACAAAAACATGATAATAAAGCAATGAAAATGGGAAAAAAAGTTAAAAAAAATGTGCCAGAAAAGCAACAATAACACAATAAAAAAATGAAGAAAATTAGACAAAAACATGACTCAAACATGATGCAAAAAAACAACAACACATGACAAAAAAATTCGAAAACCAGGCCAAAAAGAGACGAAAACATGAGTGATCAGTTCCATAGGTCTTAGCTTTCAAATGAGGCGTTACCCTGACATATAGGCTGTGACCTTTAAGATTTGGGTAAAGCCGAACTGGAGGAAATGCGCTCGGTTAAGGGATAAGAGGCTAAAGTTCAGCATTGTGGTAAACTGTATTTTATGTTTATTTGTTACAGTTTAGTAATATACTTAAAGTGAAAATCAACTTAACTACTGATCCCCCCCCCACAGAATCCCCGCCCCCCCAAAAAAAAAACACCCCAGCCCCTGCACCATGAGACGGGGCAAACCAAGGAAAGAAAACAGGTTGTAGCAGACAAATGGAAAGTTGCTGACGGCACAAAACAAATCATCTCATCCACACGGCTTGATCAGCGCGGTGATAACTCCGATGAGGCCCGGGATAATCTTAAACCCCCGCAGAGTTCACACGAGGACGCCGTCTTACAGCGCGGGACGGTCCTCTCTCCGCTCTCCCCAACAGTGACCCAGTGGCCCAGTTTAACCCCCGCGTTCTGCAGACTCACCCCAGCCCTGGCGTGTCGCACGTCGACAGCTTGCGCTTCCGGTTCTCTGAGCTCAGAGGCTCCATGGAGTTCTCCCCCAGTCCGCTCATTGTGCGCACATATCAGCACCTGCAGGGGGAGACAGAGAGCGAACGCCAGAGTTAGCACAGGAGAAGCTGAGTAAGCCATAGATTTCACAAAATATAAGAGACTGCAGTTGTTTCCCCAATTTCACACAAATAATACAGTTTGGGATTTGATCTTGATGTAAACAGTAGGTGTGTAGGATTCCCCTTCCATTGTGGCTACACTGAATGAATAAAGAGTAATGATGATAAAATAAAATAAAGAATAAAAGAGAAAATTGTGGCATTGTGACATGTGTATGTGTGTGTATACATGTTTATATGTGTGTATGTGTATATATGTTTATATATGTATATATGTTTATATGTGTATATGTTTGTATGCGTATATATGTGTATATGTTTATATGTTTATATGTGTATATATGTGTATATGTGTATATGTGTATATGTGTATATGTGTATCTATGTGTATATGCGTATATATGTGTATATGTGTATATATGTGTATATGTGTATCTATGTGTATATGCGTGTATATGTGTATATATGTTTATATGTGTGTATGTGTATATATGTATATATGTTTATATGTGTATATGTGTATATATGTATATATGTTTATATGTGTGTATGTGTGTATGCGTATATATGTTTATATGTGTATATATGTATATATGTGTATATGTGTGTATGTGTATATATGTATATATGTGTGTATGTGTGTATATGTGTATATGTGTGTATGTGTATATATGTATATATGTATATATGTGTATATATGTTTATATGTGTATATATGTATATATGTGTATATGTATGTATGTGTATATATGTATATATGTGTGTATGTGTGTATGCGTATATATGTTTATATGTGTATATGTGTATATATGTATATATGTGTATATGTGTATATGTGTATATATGTGTACATGTGTGTATGCGTATATATGTGTATATATTTAGATATTTAGATATTTTTGGGAGAAAATCTGATGAGAAAAATGAGAAAATTTAATATTAAATGAAAAAAAAAAGTGTAAGTTGGAAATATCACATATAATTCTCTAACTCGGTGCCTCAGCATTAATGTTTTGGGAGGTGGTAATAACACGTTGTAAAACAGTGAAAACAAGCTTTCACTGTCATCGCAAATCCATGGCACCGTGATGAACACATTCGAGTGTAGATCAGCTCCAAATGAAACCGGTCTTACCCGAGTGCATTTTCTCCAGTTCAGCTTTACCTGAATCTAAAAGCTTCTGGATGAGAGTCTTTCGGCCAGTGTAGCGCCTCATTTGAAAGCTAAGACCTACAAAACTGATCTAAACGGATCGTTGTCCTCGCGTGGTTACTGTGTTGTCAGAACTTTTTTTCCATCACTTTTCTTTGCCGCTTTCTGCTGCTTTTTTGCTGCATTTGTCACTTTTTTATTTGGAACATTTTCATTGCTTTTCTGAGTTTTTTTTGTTGCTCTTTTGCAGCTTTTAAATCACATTTTGTCACATTTTCATTGCTTTTTTTGTCGCTCTTTATGGCTGTATTTGTTGCGTCTTCCTCTCCTTTTTTTAGATGCTTTTTTTCTAGACGTTTTTAAATTTGGGTAATATGATAAAATATTTGCATGACATCTCATTTAAATCATGAAATGGTCACAGCAACATGGTCGGATGTTTTTTATGATATTTCACATTTTATGGGACCTGTAATGGCATTGAAAATCAGACAGTTATTTATAGATAATATAAATATTGAGCTTTACGGAGAGCCATTTGCTTATTTGAATAAACCGAGAGATCTCCAGCTGAAACATCCAGCTCTCGCCGGACAGCGAAAGAACACATCAGGATAAACACAGATAAATGTGTATAAATCATGCAAATAAAATCCTCTTGGCATGCGGCGGCACATATCAACATGTCTAGTCTTCCGCCTCCTCTCCCTTTGAGAAAACACTTGTTTTTGTTTGTACAGTACTGTGGCGCTGATGCGTATGGTACACCCCCTTCCTGCCCACACTCGGGATGAGCCGTGTCTCTCTGATGATAACCCGTCTGTATCCCACAATGCAACACACTCTCTCAGGAAGTGAGTGAGAGACGCTGAGCTCAGTGTGTGGAGGCGAAAAAAAAGGCAGAAACAGTATGTGGCGCGTCGTTCACCAGAAGTGTTTGGTGAAGAAGTTTAAATAAGGATCGGATAGAAGGGTCTTTATTGTCATCGCAAAATTAATCACAACGAAGTTCATTTTGAGAGCAAACCTCGAGCAGAGCAGCATGAAATACAAGAAACAGCAATTACAAATCTGTATAAAGGACCTAATCCAGCTTTATTTTGGACCTTTTATGTTTTGTTATGACGGAAACAAGTCATAAAACACTAAACTAGGACTGAATGATATTGAACAACTTGCGATTTGCGATACTGCTGTGAAATATCGCGATAACGGTATTATTAGGATATTTCAAAAAACCATTTCAACTCAATATGTTCCATTCTGATTAAACACAAATCGAAAGGCACAAGTTCTTCAGCAAATTGTGTAGAAAGAAGACTTGAAAAAGACCAAAACTGAGACTGAGGCAAACAGGGCCGGACTGGGACTGAAAAAACAGCCCTGGACTCTGACCAGCCTGGCCCAAATTAGCGTAATTGTGACACTTCCACAAATACATATTTTAAGCTCTTACCACCCGCCTAAACCAAATGCATTCTGTCCTTTTTTTGGCTGTGGAACACCTCATTTGAAAGCTAAGACCCACAAAACTGACCTTTTTCCTCGCGCTGTTGCTGTGTTTTTTTTTTTTTTTTTCATTTTTTGTTGAAGTTTTATTGAATGTTTGTTGAATTTTTGTCACTTTTTGTTGAATTTTTGTCACATTTTTGTTGAATTTCTGTCACATTTTTGTCCCATTTTTGTTGAATTTTTGTCACATTTTTGTTGAATTTTTGTCACATTTTTGTTGAATTTCTGTCACATTTTTGTCACATTTTTGTTGAATTTCTGTCTGTCTGTCGTGGCACACTGGACCAGCTCTATACCCTCCGTCGGGTACTCGAGGGTTCGTGGGAGTTCGCCCAACCAGTCCACATGTGTTTTGTGGACTTGGAGAAAGCGTTCGACCGCGTCCCTCGTGGTGCCCTGTGGGGGGTGCTCCGGGAGTATGGGGTCCGGGGCCCTCTGCTAAGGGCTGTCCGTTCCCTGTATGAGCAGCAGGAGCTTGGTTCGCATTGCCGGCAGTAAGTCAGACCTGTTCCCGGTGCGTGTTGGTCTCCGCCAGGGCTGCCCTTTGTCACCGGTTCTGTTCATTACTTTTATGGACAGAATTTCTAGGCGCAGTTAGGGGCCGGAGGGTGTCCGGTTTGGGAGCCTCAGAGTCTCATCTCTGCTGTTTGCAGATGATGTTGTTCTGATGGCTTCAACGAACCAGGACCTTCAGCACGCACTGGGGCGGTTTGCAGCCGAGTGTGTAGCGGCTGGGATGAGGATCAGCACCTCCAAATCCGAGGCCATGGTTCTCCACCGGAAAAAGGTGGTTTCCCCTCTCCAGGTCGGTGGGGAGTCCTTACCTCAAGTGGAGGAGTTCAAGTATCTCGGGGTCTTGTTCACGAGTGAGGGACGGATGGAGCGTGAGATCGACAGACGGATCGGTGCAGCGTCAGCAGTGATGCGGTCGCTGTATCGGTCTGTCGTGGTGAAGAGGGAGCTGAGTCGGAGGGCAAAGCTCTCGATTTACCGATCGATCTACGTTCCCACCCTCACCTATGGTCATGAGATTTGGGTAATGACCGAAAGGACAAGATCGCGAATACAAGCGGCCGAAATGAGTTTCCTTCGCAGGGTGGCTGGGCGCACCCTCCGAGATCGGGTGAGGAGCTCAGCTACCCGGGAGGAGCTCGGAGTAGAGTCGCTGCTCCTCCACGTCGAAAGGAGCCAGCTGAGGTGGCTCGGGCATCTGTTTCGGATGCCTCCTGGTCGCCTCCCGCGGGAGGTGTTCCAGGCATGTCCTAGTGGGACAAGGCCTCGTGGAAGACCCAGGACACGGTGGTGGGACTATGTCTCCGAGCTGGCCTGGTGTCGCCTCGGGGTCCCCCCAGAACAGCTGGAGGAAGTGTGTGTGGATCGGGAAGTTTGGGCATCTCTGCTGAGACTGCTGCCCCCGCGACCCGGCCCCGGATAAAGCGGAAGAAAATGGATGGATGGATGGATGTCACATTTTTGTCACATTTTTGCTGAATTTTTGTCACATTTTTGTTGAATTTTGTCACATTTTTGTTAAATTTTTGTCACATTTTTGTTGAATTTTTGTTGCATTTTTGTTGAATTTTGTCACATTTTTGTCACATTTTTGTCACATTTTTGTTGCATTTTTGTTCAATTTTGTCACATTTTTGTCACATTTTTGTCACATTTTTGTTGAATTTTTGTTGAATTTTTGTCACATTTTTGTCACATTTTTGTTGAATTTTTATCACTTTTTGGTTGAATTTTTTGTTGAATTTTTGTTGAATTTTTGTTGAATTTTTGTTAAATTTTTGTTGAATTTTTGTTGAATTTTTGTTGAATTTTTGTCACATTTTTGTCACATTTTTGTTGAATTTTTATCACTTTTTGGTTGAATTTTTGTTACTTTTGTTGAATTTTTGTCACATTTTTGTCACATTTTTGAGACCTATTTCAAGACATTCGCTACAGCCATTTTGAGAGAGCAATTTTATACAAGGCAGTTATTCTAATTCACTGCATTTACAGACCAACAGAAGGTTTCGCCATCATTGTAGTGTGATATAGACTGCTGCTATGTGACTGAAAAAAGCATAACACCCCCTCTTTAAGGCTGAATATGTGTAAATTTAAGTCCGAAAGAGGATCTTAGTGGCTTCTTGCGATAAGGATATTCATCACTTTCTATTACAATAACAACTAGAAATGCAATGGCTGCGCCATTGCGATTGACTGCGGAATTGCGGGAAGCGAATGCAGAAATTGCATAAACTCTTCAAATTGCATAAATTGCTTAATTTGCATAATCTAATTTGCATAAACTGGTAAAATGCATAAAATGTTCAAATTGCATGAATTGGTTATATGCGAAAATCCCTATTAAATTGCATTATAGTGCTTTAAAATGCATAAACTGTTTTAATTCCATAAAGTGGTTAATTTGCATAATCTATTTTGCATAAACTGGTAAAATGCATAAAATGTCATGTTGCATAAATTGTATAAACTGCATAAAGTGGTAAAATGCATGAATGGGTTCATTTGCATAAATTATGTAAATTGCATAAACTCTTTAAAAATCATAAATCCTAAATGGCATAAACTCTTAAGTTGCATAAACGGTTTAAAATGCATAAAGTGGTTAATTTGCATAAATTGTTAATATTGCATAAACTTTTATATTCCATAAACTGGTCAAACTGTTAAAAGTGCTTGATTGGCAGAAGCTGCACAAATGGCTGAAAGTTCTGGAGTCTCCCCATTGGCTGGATTCCCACATACACACCAATGCAAAAATTTCAAACTCCCGTATAAAAAAACTGGAAAACTGCAGAAGGCCAATTTTTACTCAAAACCCACAAGTTGCATAAGCTGAACATGCACAAAGTGCAGAAATTGCAGAAAATGCAGACAAAAGTGCAGAAAAGCATGGATTTCCGGCAGCCCCATTATAAGTCAATGGGAAAAATCTCCGACATTTTGTCCGATTGCGGAAAAAACGTAAGTTGCAGAAGTCCCAAAAGTAATAGCACCCTTCTCCTCAACATGCGGAACGTTTTGATGCATAACTTGCATAAATTGCACAAAGCATGAAGGTGCTGAAAGCTCTAGAAAATCGGGAAAAAGATGGAAGAGGAATAATAATAAAGAACATGAAAACCAATAATTGACTGCGGAAGAATTCCGCAGTCAATCAATAATCATATGTCGTTCATACTACAATCTTCTCACAAATCTGAATGCAATGGCAAATGGTGAACGCAAAATGAACTGAAAAAAACACAATCATCTAATCAGAAATAGGTTAAAACCATCTCTATCCGTCCCGCAGGCCGCTTTAACACCAGCCTCCATCGGACCGGCGTGTCCAGACCGAAGCCTCTAAAGGAGATCAACCGCGGTCACTCTGCTTCACCTCTCAGCAGCTTTACAGACACAGGCACGAGCGAGGAGCGAGGGGGGCAGGAGCGGGGCTTAGGTGAGGGAAGGACGTGTGCTCTCCGGTCCGGCCCGTGCGCGTGAGCGAGGCGCGAGCACGCACGAGTTGTGAGACTCCTCTACCCTCTTAACCTTCACAGCCGGAGCAGCGTTCTCATTCCATTGATTACATGGTTATCCTCTGACCGAAGCGCTGCCTCTCCTGCATGCCAAATCAGGGACCAACGACGGGGGAGCTCTTATTCAATCAACTCGCCTCCATCATCTCCGAATCCTTCTGCTGGGATCATAAGCTCTCCATTAAAAAAAGAAATCTGATTGCGTTCTTAGACGGAATATTTTCAAATCTCTGTTTTTTTTTCGGGCAGGATCACACCTGGTTTAAACAAGTAGAGGATGCGCACTGGTGGTGAGACGGAATCAATAAAGAGGGCGGTGCTTTCACGGGCTCCCCGAACTGCAGGAAATCGCGCGTGTATTCTCTTTCAAGGCGAGACAACAGGGGGATACTTACACATCTTCTAAAGACAACATGCCGAGACGCCGTGCTGTGAAGATGCCCGCTCCCTCCTCCAGAGTTTCTTTTCCTTCAGGTTTTTTTGGCTTTAAACTCGTCCCTCAGGTGGCCCCTGTCCGACTGTCTCCAGCTCTTTTGTCTGCTGCACAGTTTTCACCTGCACTTCTCAGGCTTCCTCTCAGGTTTCTCTACTCGTCAACAGGGCTGAGCGATACTTTTTCAGATACTAAAATATGATTCATCTAGAACCAGAAACAGAACAGTACTGTTTAGAATATAGTCAAATTTACAAAAATAGGGGAGTCTTTTGGGGGGAAAATGGGGGGAAATTGGGAGATATTGTGGCAAAAATAAGGGAAAAGTGTGTAGAAGAAATTGGGCAAAAATGAGGCAAATATACGGGGAAAATGGGGGGATAAAATTGGGAACAAATGGAGGGAAATGGGGAAAAATTGGGAAAAATTACGGAAACAAATTGGGAAAACAAAGACAAAATTGTGTAAAGTAAAAGAAAAAAAATGGAGAAAATGGGGCAAACATTGGACAAGTAAATTTGAAAAAATGGGGAAAAAATTGGGGCAAAAATGAGGCAAAAATAAGGGGAAAATGGGGGAATAAAATTGGGAACAAATGGAGGGAAATGGGGAAAAATATGATAAAAATGACGGAAACAAATTGGGAAAACAAAGAAAAAATTGTGTGAAGTAAAAGGAAAACAATGGGAAAAATGGGGAGAACATTGGACAAGTAAATTTGCAAAAATGTGAAAAAAAAATTGCAAAAATTGGGCAAAAATGGGGAAAATATGGAAAAAATGAAGGATCCCAAAAAAAAGAAAAAAATTGAGACAAAAATAAGACACAACATTTTGTAAAAAAAAATAATAATAAAAAAAAATAATAATAAAATGGGGCAAATTTAAAAAAACAAACAAAAAAAATGGAAAAATTGGGCAAAAATTGGGAAAAAGAAAAAAATATTTATTTGAGCAGAAACAACCATGTCACTTCCCTTCATGTCTCTTGACCAACAGCAGAAAAAAAATTAAGATTTATTTTGGTAGCTCCTTTCGATACTAGTACTTCTTAACTCTTTTACCGATACAATACTGGTATCTTTAAACAGCACTCAGCCCTACTCATCTCACAATCTCAAGTCAAACCCTTCAAGAAGACAAGATCATCAAAACTGAACATGGCAATATCGTTTGAATTATCCTAATAACGATTTGTAGTTTGTTTCCTGCACGTGACCCATCCCCAAACAGGGCGACCTGTCAGGAGCCGTGTCAGCGACCACAGTGCAACACCTGAAAACCCCCCGGAGAAAACCCACCCAAACAAAGGAAGTGCAAACTCCACCCACAGCGGCCCCCGTCTGGCCCAGAAAAACAAACCCACAGCTTAACACTTTCCTACTTTTGTTTGGCACTCAAAGCCCTGAACACTCATGCAAATCCCCATGAAGTGTCTTGCCCACGGGCTCAAAGTCAGTTAATGCTTCAAACTGCCAGCACTGAGTTCATGTAGGTTATGAAGAGTTTCTGGGACCACTTCCACACAA
The DNA here is from genome assembly GCF_951799975.1 of Gobius niger. Lineage (NCBI taxonomy): Eukaryota > Metazoa > Chordata > Actinopteri > Gobiiformes > Gobiidae > Gobius > Gobius niger. The sequence continues at coordinate 5,128,139 of NC_136857.1, read as the reverse complement.
GAGAGAGCTTCGTCATTACTCAGATTTTGGATTTTGCAAATGAAACTACGCAACTTCAGGTGTTGATGAAAGAAAACTAAAACAAAGGAAGTCAGTTTAGCATTTTATTAAGCTCCAGTGTTAACTACACTTTTTAAAGGAAGCGCATCAGGAAATACACTGCCTGACTAAACATAAGGTGCCAAAACAAAAAAGTTACACACTTGAATTTTCCACTGGACGGCCTTTAGCTTTGACTACAGCGTGCAGTCTCTGTGGCGTTGTTTCAATGAGCTTCTGCAATGTCAAAAGATCCAGTGTTGCATTACTTTTTCACCAAGATCTTGTATTGATGATAGGGAGAGCATGACCACAGTGCAAAGCCTTCTCCAGCACATCTCAAAGACTCTCAATGGGGTCAAGATCTGGACTCTGTGGCCGATCCAAAACGTGACACCCACATCTAGCCATGTTTAAATAAAGGCTTTTTATAATCTCTACTTTTGGAGTGCCTCAGTTTGTTTGATTTGTTTTGCTGAAACGGATCCCTGCACTGAAGAGCACCCAAAAGACCAAGTTTATACAACTTTTTTACATCCAAGTAGCACTCAAGCCTCCCAATTTTTTTCAACTATGAGCCCCATGAATCCTGGCATTGTCATCTTGGAATATGCCCGTGCCATCAGGGAAGAAGAAATCCATTAACCACTTAACTTCCACTTTAGGGTTAGGGTTAGGGTTAACAATTATTTACATCCAAACCTCAAAGCGTATTGACTGGAGAGCTTCTAGCCTATATGTGCCAGTGTGATGTCTAATTTGAAAGCCAAGACCTTCTAGTTTCTAAAAATATGTGTGAGATCTGTGTGAGGGAAACACAACTTACGTTACATTTGCCGTTCTTAACCCTAATTATCCTGATTAAGGTTAACTAACCCTAACTGTAACGGACCATTTGATATTGAAGTATTTTGTAAATTTTGCAAAAATAAATAAATAAATAATAGCAATAATAATAATAAATAATGGAAAATGGGGCAAACATTTAAAAAAAAATAAAAAACAGGAATAAATTGGGCAAAGTGGGAAAAAGAAAAAAATACATATTTGAGCAGAAACAACCAGGTCACTTCCTTTCATGATCCTGGACCAACAGTAGAAAAAAAAATCAAGATTTTATTTCGGTAGCTCCTTTCGATACTTTCATTTTTTCGATACCAGTACTTTTTAAAGGAACAGGCCACCGTTTTTACATACTGAGATATGTTCTTACCTTAGCTTTGATGAGTTCTATAGGACCTGTCTGGTCTTCCGTAATAATACAAAGAGTAGTTTGGCATCCGCACAGTAAAGTGAAGATTACTGCGCGGATTTCCAACCACTCCTGGTATTATTACGCCTTACAATATAGTTCCCCCTTTTATCCGCTTAGAAAATCCACATTGTTTAATTTTGTGTAATTATACTTTGTAGTGGAACACTTCACGTAACCATATATAAATAGGGAAAACGTGGAAGAGCTTGGTAGCTTCTATCTTGACCAGTTTTGGAGCTATTGAGGAGAGAGGGAGAGGCTAAATGCTAACGCCGTCTGCGCTGTGTTTACGTGACTGAAGGCACGGGGGAAGATCAGACAGGTCCTTAAGAACTCGTCAAAGCTAAGGTAAGAACATATCTCAGTATGGAAAAACGGTGGCCTATTCCTTTAACTCTCTTACCGATATCACACACATGGGTATCGTTTAACAACACCCAGCCCTGCTCATCTTTGAAATACGAGGAAATGGGCTTTAAAAGTGAAAAGGATGGCGTGACCAAACTTGGCCTAAATGAGGAGAGCAGTAAAAACATGCAAATCATCTTTCAAAATGCGGAGCCGAAGCACCACCAGAAGGAGCCCATGTACCACCACTTGAGGAGACTCACCACTCCGGGCTAGAAAAGTGTCTGCGCCAAAGTCTCCGGTCTCTGCTCCGGCGCCGCTGATGCCCACCCCTTTCCGCCCGCCCCGCACTATACCCCATTGACAGCGCTCTCAAAGGGGGAGCTGCTCTAATTGCGGAGTGAAAGCGGCGGCCCCGGAGAATGGTTGATTAGAAGCCGCTGAATGCCCCAGGGAAATGGGTCACCTCCAGCCTGGCGCGGGGAGGGAGAAAGTCAATTACACGCCACAGGCACAGCGCCGGGTGTCACCAGCCAGGCAGCGGGGCGAGGCCAGGCGGGCACAAAGCAGCGGGGCGAGGAGGAGGCTGCGGGAGTGAGGTCATGGACGAGCCCAATGTGAGAGGAGGGGAACGGGAGGTGCAGTGCAGTGGAGGAGGAGAGACGCTAGAGGCGCTTTATCAAATGATTATTGATTAACTGTTAACCACTGGCTTGAGTCACTGTACACAATCACAATTTTCCACTCTTTTTAGCCGTTTTCTGGCGGAATATGAACTTATTCATCACATACAAACAGATCCAAATCTAAATTGGGTCCATATGGATGTTTATTCACAGCAGATTGTTCAGCAGAAGTGAAAAAACGGCAGTCGTAGCATTAGAATTAGCATGATTAGCATTCTCTGTTATTTATGTATTTATGGGCTGTTGAACCACTTTGTTCCTCTCCATGTCTTTGTATCTTTATTTAGTAGAAAACTATATTCATAATTCAGCATTTGTTCAAGTAGTTTTTGAATAATTAGAGAAAGTGTAGATTTTTCTCCAAATTGCTATGAAGCCTAGGCATTAATTCAACCTGGGAGACGATTTTCAGCATCGCATACCTCCAGCCAATGATCGCTTCCGAGAGGGCCACACCTCCACCTCAGCGTAAGAGCCGCACCTCCATAGCAGCCAATCATCGCCCTGGGTCCCGCTTTTAAGCCCCAGCAATCATGGTTCGTTCGCTTCCCAGCTGCGCTGCGACCCGCCTCCGCCCCATCTCCGCCTCTTCCATCCACGGCTTCTCCCTGCTGCAGCTTCACGGGTCTCCCATACCACCACCAGTGTCCAGGCTCCGGGGGAGGCATCCCTAACTACAAGCTGTTTATCCATACTGACTTTCATACATCGATGTTACCGCCGGGGTCTGATCGCCAAAACTAATATACATGTCAATAAATCTTCCTAATCGCTGCTTTTGTCTGAGTCTATACAGGTAGAATCCCCCCTTAACTGTTTTCAAACATGACCATAAATGGGCGATTCCAGAGATGCCGTCTGTGTTATTATTGTTTCGTATTCAGTGTTAGTCCTTTTTGGGGATACAGTGCATGCGTTTCAGTCACGTAAACGCCATCTTGTAAATGGTCTTTTCTACCATGATCGGATACTGTGAGTGTATACAATTCGTTTTTTTTTGCTGTTGTTTCCTTGCTACACTATGTTCCTTTTGCACTATGTTCCTTTGTATTATTTTATTGTTTGGATTTTGGGGGTGGGTGCTTATATATAATAAACAAATAAACTACAAAAAAGTAAACGAATAAAACACAGAAACTGAAGTTAAGTTAATAGTACTGGTTGCGGTGCCTCTCCATGTAAAGAACCAGAGGGAAGGAGTTAGTCTTTTATGTCAGCAGAAATAAGGTCAAGGTCAAGGTCAAGGTTTATTTATATAGCACATTTAAAAACAGGGTACTGTCCCAAAGTGCTTTCCATATTCAGTGCAAAATTACAGACACAAAAAAATAAAATAAACTCCAGCATAATCAAATGTCCAGCTCAAATTGGATTAAAAGCCAGTGCAAAGAGATGTGTTTTCAACAACGACTTGAAATTGTCAACAGTAGAGGCCGTTCTGATTGGCAGAGGCAGAGAGTTCCAGAGTTTAGGGCCAGCAACAGCAAAGGCTCGATCTCCTCTGGTTTTTCGTTTGGACCGTGGGCTAAAGTCTAAGAGCAACTGGTCCGAGGACCTCAATGATCTGCTGGGAGTGTGCAAATCCAGCAGGTCTTTTAGGTACGAAGGTGCCAAGTCAAACAGTAACATTTTAGACTGGATTCTAAAAGTCACAGGAAGCCAGTGGAGAGAGGAAAGCAGGAAATTGTGCTCCTGTCGTCTGGTCCCTGTGAGCAGACGAGCTGCCGCATTCTGGACTAGCTGGAGTCTGCGGATGGACGACTTGTCAAGGCCGTAATATAGTGAGTTGCAGTAGTCCAGCCGTGACGTTATGAGCGCATGGACCACTGTCTCAAGTTGGCATAGTGGTAGGTAGGGTTTGACCTTGCCTAAAAGTCTCAGCTGGAAGAAGCTTGTTCTGACCACAGAACTTATTTGTTTGCCCATTTTAAAAGCACCATCATAATAAACACCAAGACTCTTTGCAAATATACTTGGTTGAACTTGTTGAACTTGTTTTTCACTTTTCAGGCAAAAGGGCCGGGAATTACACGTTCATACTTGACGGCTGATGGAATTTAGACGATCCATGTATTTGGCCTGGACTCAATCGCACCAAAAACAGGTTAAAGACATGAAGAATACAGGCCTATGCTCCAGCCCTTCGAAATCAACAACAGTGAACTTTTCCTCCAGGAAGTTCGCGGCCCGACCCCGCACTCAACCCTGATCTTGACCGGGTCGTCCGCAGGAGCCGCCGCCCTCACGCTGACACTTGACCCACATATTTTCCGGGTCGTTTAACGGGTGCGAAATAAGGATCGTTCTGCAGCAGCATCGCCGACAGAAAATACACCTCTCCGGGTCAGGACCCCGCGCGTGACCCGGGTTCACAGCGGGACCGGCGCGCTCCCGGGGGCCGCGAAGTTTACGGCGTTACGGCGAGTTTAGAACCAAAGGAAGCCTCGGAAATGTGATCTCACGCCGCTGACGGGGAGCGTTTTTTTCTTTCATCTCATGGCTTGGATGACGCAATCGCGAGACTGTAAATGTCTTCCAGATGATCAGATGATGCATTTAAGGGTTTACGTTTGAGTCGGTAGATAAAAGCTTCAACAGTGCGGAGTAGCTATGTGACTAAGTTTGGAGGCTACATTGTTTTCAGCAGGTCACAGCTACTGTTGTTAAATACTAGTCCTCAACAGGAGTCATTTTTGTCAAGCAGCAAACCAGTCATCATCACTCTGCCCCTGAGAGTAACAAAGACTTAAAGACCTGCTGACTGATACTGTAAACAACTTCAGTCCATGGGTGTTGTTAGTCTTGTTTCCTGCTCCTGGGAGGGGGCTGGGTCTTATTTAAAAACTCCTCTGCCTAATAGTCGCCTCATTTTCTGACCGCAGAGCGAAGAAGGAGCTTCTGCGAAAAGGAGAAGCTCAACCAAACTCAGTCCAGTCGACGATTAAAGGAATAGGCCACCGTTTTTACATACTGAGATATGTTCTTACCTTAGCTTTGACGAGTTCTTTAGGACCTGTCTGATCTTCACCCGTGCCTTCAGTCACGTAAACACAGCGCAGACGGCGTTAGCATTTAGCCTCTCCCTCTCTCCTCTATAGCTCCAAAACAGGTCAAGATAGAAGCTACCAAGCTCTTCCACGTTTTCCCTATTTAAATATGGTTACGTGAAGTGTTCCACTACAAAGTATAATTACACAAAATTAAACAATGTGGATTTTCTAAGCGGATAAATGGGGGACTATATTGTAAGGCGTAATAATACCAGGAGTAGTTCGAAATCCGCGCAGTAATCTTCACTTTACTGTGCGGATGCCAAATTAAAGGGACTATACAGAGTTTAAAAATGTTGGAATTAAGTATTTTCCTCCTACATGTTCCAGCCATGTCCTAATGTGTAGAATGAGCTCAGACCTGTTCACCACAACTGCCTCTAAAATCCTGCACTGTCACTGAAAAAGTGTTAATTCGAGTCTGAAGTGCCGTCATGCACAAGTTTAATATAGAAGCTGCAGCTACACGTATGACCCGAGGTGGCAGTAGTGAGCATAACATGGCCAACTTGCATCTAGTCCCTTTAACCTCTTAACTCCCACCTGAACGGATCCCATTTTCTCCAGTTTGGCTTCACCCTAATCAAAAAGTTTCGTGGGAAAAAAGCACCAAAACAGCCACAAAAAAATGAGAAGAAAACAAGGATGTAAACGCAACAAAAATGTGACAAAAACTAAAATAAAAATTTGACACACATTCAACAAAAATGTGACAAAAACTCAACAAAAATGTGACAAAAACTAAAATAAAAATTTGACAAAAATTCACTAAAAATGTGACAAAAACTCGGCAAAAATGTGACTAAAACTCGGCAAAAATGTGACAAAAACTCAACAAAAAAATGACAAAAATTCAACAAAAACATTACAAAAAATCACTAAAAATGTGACAAAAACTCGGCAAAAATGTGACAAAAACTCTGCAAAAATGTGACAAAAATTCAACAAAAATGTGACAAAAACTTAACATAAAAATTACAAAAACTCTAAGCTCTAAACTAGAAAAAAAAACATAACACAGCAACAACGGGAGGGAAAAGATCAGTTTTGTGGGTCTTTTACATGAGGTGTTACACAGAAAGAGGTTAAGGTGTGCGGTATCATGGATGTACAGTGAAAATATCAACGTTTATGATGCAGCTATCGCAAAGGACTACTGCTTTTATCTTCATTAGCATTGCGTTAGCCGCAGCGCTAATCACTGCATCAGAATCCCCCGCTGCTTCACGCTCTGATGCACTGATCACAGAAACTCCCTCACCTCCGACTGGATTCTCATGTCTCCGCCTCCACAGAGATGACGATGACCCGTGAGCTGCTTTTTAAGAGCAAAGAGTCGTTTGCAGCTCAGTTAGGACCTTTTAGAACCGAACACGAGGCTTATGTTTAGGAACGTTGTGGGCTATTTTTAATTATCTTTAAAATTACTATAAAGGACTAAAAAGTAAGTTTAATAAGTCAGTTGTTAATACTTCATGAGCAAGAACATTCGAACATCGAAATCACAGTATATTTTAGTATAGGTATCGAAAGAAGCATTGTTCAGGTATCATATTGAAAACCAAGTATGGTTTAGTTTCAGTTTATTTCAGTCAGTATCTTCACACAGACACGATTGACTACAAAACATGAAAACACAGAAACAATGACTGAAAAGGGTTTTGGCTGAAGTGAAACACTGATCTAAAGCCAAACCCTATTGCAACTAATAGCAACTTAGAGTATACAGCAGTTTTACCATCTGCAAGATGAGGACAAAATGATTATGTTTCTGTATCAATTAGTTACAAAATGAATTCGCACAAGTCACACATCAATCAATTATGTTATGTAAAGACAAAATATAGGTTAATATCGGTACCCAGCCCTATAGTCACATGAGGCTTTGTCACTTAAGGATTTACTCGTGGAGAAAAGAGTTTTACGAATTAGTGCTCAAGACAGAGAGAATCTAAACAAGACTTAAAAATGCATATAACTGAAAGTATTTTATCTACACTCTTGCCTCTTACTGTAATTGATTAATTCTATGTTGATGTTTTTATTGATTGTATTTGTTTTCTTATTTTTATGCAACTGTGAAGCACTTTGAATTGCCTTGTGTATGAATTGTGCTCTACAAATAAACTTGCCTTGCCTTGCCTTTACTCAAGTAAGAGTCTTGTTACTCCAAAATAAAATGTACCCGTCTCCCTCTCCGGACCCAAGTAAAACAATTCACAGTTGAAAACCCTTTGCATTGTTTGTTTTGTTTTTCGTCTGTTTTTTTGTTTTTTTTTGTTTTTTGTCTGTTTTTTCTCGTCTTGTTTGTGTCTAGTCTTTTGTGTTATTTGTCTAAATTGTTTGTCTTGTCAATGTCCCTTGTCTTATATGTAATAAAGAAAAAAAGTGTTTGTAAATTGAAGGGGAATGTACATTTTGGTTTTCTTTCCCCCTATTGTTAGGGGACATTGTTTACTCTTGTTTACTTGGATGGAAGACCAGATGTCTGTCTGCCCTGCCATTGTGCTAATGTTTTAATTGCATAATAAAAACAATATAAAAAAAAAAAAAAGAAAACCCTTTGCATAATAATCCCCCTTCAATCTTAATAATGAATAATGTAGCATACGTTCAAACAAAGTGCCTTTCGGGTACCTGTACTATAAACAAGCTACTCCTCGAAAAATGTAAAGACACAATACCCAGCCCTGAATATAACGTTTCAGAATATCCGATCTTATTTCGCTCGGCAGCTGAGATACAAACCCCGCTGATTTGTCAATGACACTCGGAAATGTTTACTACTTTGCGAGGAGAAGGATAAAAGCCTTTGTAAAGTTTTTATAGGGTTTTAAATCATGAGACACTGCTATCAACGGCATTATTAACATTTTTACTGTTACACCATGATGAAATTATGGCCTTGATTCTCTTTGGGTGCAACACAAAGCCAGAGATGACTGGCCTCCCACAGCCCTGTGAGTCACACGTGGGGGGTATTAGACAGAAAGGTAAACACGAATGTCCTGGAACAACTCACTGGCTGCACATGTGAACTGTGGAGCAGATAATGAAGCAGAACAAAACAGGGCTTTGTTCACTCCTTAGCCTCACTTTTTACGGAATTAAACAGTAGCAAATTTATCTACGGCTCAACAAAATCCTCACATTTCGAACAAGGATTCTGCTCAAAGTAGCCAGAACTAAACAAGGCCTAAAACAAGACGACGACCAAATTTAAATCAAACTCCAGTCAGGATTGAATCTGAACTGAACCAGGACAAACATTTTGAAACATTTCCCTATAAAAAAAAAAGAAAGGACAGGTCAAAAGCAGCACAAAACCAGGTGTAAGCGATAAAGATCTAAACCAGGACCAGTGGTGGGTAAAGTACTTTCATTGCTTGAGTAAAAGTACAGATACTACTGGTAAAATATTACTCCAATACAAGTAAAAGTGGCTCAATCAAATTAAATGCTTATATGTGTTGTAATGAATACAGGTCGATATATCAATATTTGGGTGTTTTACAATTTTGGCTGATCTACTGCCCATAAAAGCCGATATCTCTGTGATAGAGACTTCCCGTTTGCAGTGGAAAGAGCGAAGTCAGGGCTTTTAAACAAGTCCTCCCACAACTTCCACTTTGGAAACGTTTTGTTGTTTAAATGTGCTATATAAATAAAGTGGATTGGATGCTGGGACCGAAACATTGAATCACATAAAGTAATTCAATAAAATAAGGTCTAGGCAGAACTAAACCAGGACTAAACAAGGTCTGTGAACTTAAAGCAGTACTAAGTAACGTGTTTACCTTAATAAATCCTTTCCGTAGTGCCTGTGGGGGTGATACAAGTGTTTATGGGATGATTGGAGGGTCTTTCATCTCCCCCTGGTGTCTCTGGACCGAAAACCATGTTTGCAACTTGACTGCCACCGGTCCGGAGCCACCAATACACACTAATGTAATCACGAAGAAGAAGCTAACATGCTAATGGGCAAAGCTAACTGCGGGCTAACGTCACTTTAAACAGTATTTACAGCCAAGTTTGAGTGAAAAAAAATATTTCCATTGTGCAACTGGATGTCTCCCTTTGTCTTTCCTGTCAGCGAAGGATTTACTCTCCAAGACAATTAATAAGTAAAAAAAATCGAAACTTGCTACGACACTTGCAGTTGCGCTTATGGCCTCTAGGGGCAAGAGTTACTTAGTACTGCTTTAAATATAAGAAGTCTTTCTTCAGGTAGATTTAACAGAACACACCATAATATCAGTTCATTTTGTCACTGGATTTCATGTTTAAAACAGTTTGGAGGCATGAAATCCAGTCTCCAAAATAACCCACCTGATATCAAGGTCTATAGAACCTTTACGAAACATTGCACGAGAGGACAAAGCCGGGCCTAAATCAGGACTAAACCAGCTCTACACACCATTTCCAAACATTGTACAATAGGAAAAAGGAGGTTACACTAAACCAGGTCAACGCCATGCACAAACTGCGGCTAAACTCGGTCACCAGGTCTAAACTAATCCACAAGTGGATCTTTCCAGTCCCGCTCAGGGTCAAAAACCTGTCTCTCGGCTCAGAATAGCACGTCTATTTCAGGGCCGTGATGTTTTGTTCGAGGTTCAGCAAAAACGAGACGCGTCAGAAGTGTGTGCAGAGTCGGTCGAGTGGGCACGTCTCCTCCTCCTCCTCCGCCCGGACACTCAGCCTCCTGCGCTTTCATAATCTGTGTTGACAAAACAGCGGCACGCGGCTCCGCTCCGGACATGGAAACTCACACCAGCCTTAGATCTGCAGGTGCAACACTGGGCGACCAACCAAACAGCTTGAGATTCAAATGTGCAATACAAGGAGGTCCCGAAAACAATCGCGCTTTATAGAAAATAAGGATGGAAATAGTATGGTAACTATGGACAATTAGGGATAACACATTGCAGCTCTGTTTCCATATTATTACAGAGAAAATACAAACCATGCTTTCTGGAAAATGATTTGGTCTTTATTGGAGAATAGCAATATATCACCTACACACTTCAACAACTGCAGATCTCGCACTTCTACCGTCACCCATGGCGTCCCCCAAGGGATGGTGCTCGGCCCCCTACTCTTTTAGGGCTTTTTCACCAAGGTGCTGGTTCTGGGCTGGTTCAGAGCTGGTTCTGGTGCCGGGTTGGTTCCATACTGACTTGGTTTCCCACCAAAATGAGAGCTGTGCCTTTTGTCATAGCAACGCTTTGGGAAGTCAACATAAAACATGGATAGCAACATCTTACTACAGCCACTTCTGGTTATAAAATACAGAAAAATAAGTTTATGTTCCTGTCACAGCAGCCGTTAACATTTTGATTTCTTCTTATTAACTCTTGTTTTAGCTCAAGAGCATAAAGCAAAACAACAGTTTCCTCCACAGAGACTGTTTTGGCTTCTCCGGGAAGTTCTAAGCATAAACTAACTAATATTGATAGATTGTTTGTTGGAGGAGAGAGCCACGCCCTCAGCCGCTGACATCACTGGTGCTCGTTTTTTCAGTGGAAAACGAAAGAACTGGTTCGGAAACTGGACCTGACCTAGAACCAGCACCAGCTTGGTGGAAAAGGGCTTTTTACCATCAACATGCTTCCCCTCGGTCAACTCATCCGCCACCATGGACTCCACTTCCACTGCTACGCCGATGATACTCAACTTTACATCTCAACAAATCCATCACCCTGGTTATCCTCTCCACCATCACTGACTGCATCTCCGATAAAGAGACCTGGATGGACAAGGACTTTCTCAAACTGCAATAAAACAGAACTCCTCATCACAGGCCCCAAATCTCTTTACCCTCCACATCGATGGTCACAATGTCACCCCCTCAGTATCATAATGGACTCCACCCACACCACTAAAATAAAATTGGATGGGGGTAATGTGGAATAAAGTGGAAACAAATTGGAGACAAACAGTAAAAATCAAAAAATGAGGGAGAAATTATAATTTTAAGCGAGAAAGCACTGTGAATTAAGATGTTTGCAGCACATTTTTGCACTTTCTGGTGGTTTGCAAAATATTGCTTCATCATTGTTATTGAGAAAGTTCCCCAAAATATTGAGATGTATATTTTTGTCATTATGGTCCAGCCCTCTTTATGGTGGATTAGGGCTAGGCTTGTGATCATAAAAAATAGTTACATCCATTATACACTTTCAGGTGCCATGCTATTCAAATCCTATTATCAACCGATTGATTGATGGCCATGTCATACGCTGCAAAAAGTAATTAACTAGATCAGTATAAACATCTTAATTTGAGCATAATAATCCAAATTTTTGTTGTTTTGACTAGTTAAGAAGTTCTTGGCCATTTGTCCTAGATTATTTCACTTGTTCTGAGATGTTTCGATACATTTCGTCCTTATTTCAGGTCATTTTCTTTGCCAATGGGGAAAGAAATTTGGTCTTATCTCATTGGCAATTTTACTTTCTTCTTTCAAGCGAGATTTACCCTAGAACTGGTCTGAAATGTCCTCAAACAAGCAAAGTAACCTTGGTCCGATCAGGAAAAGTGTCTAAATGAGCGAAAACCGCTCAAAACAAGATACATTTCCTCAATTCAAGTCATTTAAGCCAATGCTTGATATTTACTTATTGCAGTGTAGGTTTTAAAGCGTTTCTTTCAATTACTGTAAGAAAACAGCAAAGTCATCACATATGAAAGCATGAAACTACAAGTAAATGCTCACAATTTCCCACATTGTGTCATCAATAATAAAATATACAATGTCATCCCTAAACTCTGCGTAACTCCACTTTGACAATGCTCTTCTCGCTCACTTCTGCTTTACCCTAAATGAGCCCGTCCTTCCTTAAACGTCTCCAGCTGCTACGTGCACAAAGGCAGATAATCTGCAGCGGCACGTGACAGAGAGAGACTCTGTGGTTAGCATTAGCCTCATCAGTTTCTGTGTGTTCACTCCAAGTTCTCACCCGCAGCTGGGCAAAAACATGGGGTTGTCTGTCGGGGTTTATTTGCAGCTGACGTTGTGATGTAATGTTTAAATACCACTGGTGCTATTTGGTGATGAATGGTGGAACATTTTGAGAAATTTCTGGTTTGATTTGGGGTTTTTGTATTTCAAAAACAAACAAATATAGTTGTAACCTTTATGATTCACCGACAAAGATAAGATAGACATAATGTTTTTGACTCAAGAACCAACATTGTACTACTCCAAACTCCACAGCAGGTGAGGTGATCTTAAGATAAGATAAGATAAGATAGGATAAGATAAGATAAGATAAGATAAGATAAGATAAGATAATACTTTATTGATCTCACAATGGAGAAATTCACTTGTTACAATCACTCAGAGTTGTGCAAAAACAGACAGGAAAATGTGCAACCAGTAAAATAGAATAAAAACGAGGTATCCCATGTACAACAAGCAGCAGAAATACAACAATAGGTGAGCAACAACAATAAAAATAGGATAAAAACTAGAACAGGTCATATAAGTAAAATATCGGGGTGTTACTGACAGAATTGGCAGGTCGACCTGATGATTAAAAACCCCATTGGCAATAATTGAGAAGTTTTATATTGCAAAAGATGACATTTCAGAACAAAAATAGTGTTTCCGCTTGACCTCATGATCAGAGCATATCTTTCTTTCAGTTTAGCCTTACCCAAATCGAAAAGCTTCTTAGAGAAAGTGTCAAAATAGCAACAAGAATGAGACGAAAACAAGGATGAAAATGCAACAAAAGAGCGACAAAAACATGGCAAAAATGTGATAAAAAAGTGATGAAAAAGTGACACAAAAGAGACAAAAAAGCCACAAAAAAGTAACAGAAAACTGCTCGGTTCAGGTTAAAGTTAATATTTCTATATTTTTGCAAGTTAACTCAAGTTCTAATTGAAAGATTTAATTGGGTACCATCAAGTTTGTCCAAATTATAGAAGTAACACATTTAACTGCAGCTGTTGCTCCGTTGTCATTGCTATAACTACTCAAACTAACTAATCTGTTGCCGAGGAGTCCTCCCCTCGCGACAGGCACATAAAGCCTCGTCTTCTTAACGCATCACACGGTATAGGAGGTAAACATCATCCACCAAGTCAACTCATCAGGGCGGCGACCGCCCACTCTCAACAGGCCACTCACTACACACACGCACCACACTAGATGGGTATAATGATAATAAATAGTGGACAGTAATGACAACAAGGAAGTGGCAAGATGGCAGATTATAAGTTCTAATATGCCTATATAATATGAAATCGATATTCATCTATTGATAATGACAAGAAGGATAATTGTTATGATCAATAACAATAACTAGTAGTTAAAATAATTATCATTATTTATTAAATGATAAATGATGTGAAATGCTAAAACCTCGTCGTTTGCCAGTGCTGCAAATTGAAAGCTAAGTCTGCTGACTGTATGTTGACAATTGTACATGCACAGGTATAGATACAGACGGCATCTCTGGAATCGCCCATATATGGTCATGTTTGAAAACAGTCAAGGGGGAAAACAATTTGGAGAAAAATCTAAACTTTTTCTAATTATTCAAAAACTACTTAAACCAGGGGTGTCCAAAGTGCGGCCCGGGGCCAAATGCCGCCCTCAGACCAATTTATGGTGGCCCTCGGCCTCTTGCTGTATCGGTGCACATCGCCAGAGATGGACCTTTTTATTTGAAATGTAATAATTCTATACAATTCTAGCCAAACAACTAATCTTTTATTGTGCGACAGAGCTGGCATGAAGGTTTTAAGCTTAAATAGAGGTGTGGGGCACAATTTAAACCTCTGCTAGTCGAAGGTTTTGCGGCACTAACTGCTGATCTACACTTCAATATGCGGCCGCCCATGAAAAAAGTTTGGACACCCCTGACTTAAACAAACGCTGAATTATGAATATAGTTTTCTACTAAATAAAGATACAAAGACAAAGACAAGGAGAGGAGCAAAGTGGTTCACCAGCCCATAAATACATAAATAATGGAGAATGCTAACGGTTAGCTAGCGCTAGCTACGACTGCCGTTTTTTCACTTCTACTGAACAATCTGCTGTGAGAAAATATCCATATGGGCCCGATTTACACTTGACTTTATTTATGTGTGATAAATAAGTTCATATTCCACCAGAAAATGGCTAAAAAGAGTGGAAAATTCAGTTTCTCTAAAGATTCTATTTTCCCCCTTGGCGAGGCCCTTTCTATGACGAGATGCCGTCTGTATCTATATAGTTGTGTTTTGAAACTGATACAGAATACTTCGGAAGGATTGTTTATTGTTAATTTGATGTAAATGTAAAAGTAATGTGTAACTGTAATATCATGAATCCCTTTGAGCCTTCATTAACTGTATGATTGTGAAACTTTGAAGGAAGAGAAAATGTTAACTGCTCAAGTAAACTATACTACTACTAAGGTGAGATACTTCTATTTATCTCAGTGTAGATCGTATTCCACTGGTTTATATTTTTTCTGCCATGACGCCGTCAATCAAATCGATCCAGAAATGTAAAAAAAAAAAAAGCAGGTAATCCTCTGAACCATCTTGTCATCCCTAAATCCAAACCCTCCAAAAGATCCGAACGGCGAACACCTTTTGGCAACAACAAAAACGCACACCGCCGCGCGCTAATGCCGATCGGGGCGTGAGGATGTTGCAAGAATGTGGCAACAGCGAGAAAGCGCCTGTGCCAAAGAACAGCTCCACCTACGGTAAACCCCAGCAGGCCGTTTCCATGACAACAGGACAGGAGGACGGGAGGAGCGCACCTTGTGCAGCTGACGGACAGTCGGATCCTGCCCCCTTTTATCCACCTCGGAAAGGGAAGAGGTCCAGTGGAATCTGCGGAGACACAAGAAACGATAGGCAGAGAGAGGGAAGTTAGAGACGAGTAATTCATCACCGTATCTGGCGATCTGAGGGAGCAATTAGATGTTCCCGGACATGTTTAAAACCGTGGCTAGTAAATATAAATCGACCTGGATTTTAGGAGCAAAGCGGCTGAGTTCACAGCGCTCTTAACTCGCAGCAAGAACAAAGCTCTGTGAGGAGTTTGCATGCGCTCGGGTCTGCGTGGGTTTTGCCCCGTTTGCCCAAAAAAACACACACACAATTGCTGGGTTGCAGGTTCTAGAAGATGATGATGTCACAGGACCCAGTGGGGGCAGGAGCCAATTGTTCCTATTAACAGCATTACACTTTAACAAGTCGTAGCTAAAAAAAAAATGTATGAATTAAAAAAAATATCATTAATATCAGTCACTGGGTCCGTGATCTCTCTGTACAAGACCAAAAATGTCCTCAAAGACAAAATATTTTTTCCTCTATATAATAGTATAGGCCTTGAGAACGCTGTGATGTCACCTGCAACACGGCAATAGGCTAAATCTTGTCTCCAGTTCAGTTTTACCCAAATCTAAAAGCACCATGCTACCATGTAAGAATTCAAACCACTGTCACAGCACATCAGGTATGTAAGAGCTCCTTTTGTCGATTTTATTTGCAAGGGAAGAAAAAAAAAAAAAAAAGACTAAATATTGTGTGTAATAACAGAAATGTAAAAATGTACACATTTCAAATGTAAAACAATATAGTAAGAAAAAAAATAAAAGAAAAAAATAATCTAAAAGCGCCACGACTGGACCAGTGTTAATTTTGACAACATATTTTATTTTAGTTTTAGTCTTAGTCTTTTGACTAAAGTGTAATTTAAGTCGAGATTTAGTCAAAAAAAACTTTTCAATTTTAGTCTAGTTTTAGTCGACTAAAATTGCATGTCAATTTAGTCGACGAAAATGAAGACTAATTTAGTCGACTTATATTTATAATATTCATTATAATCATATTTAATCTTGTTCCTCTGCTTCATGGAGCTGCTCCACATGAACAAAGCTCAGAGCTGATCCTTTGGCAGTGGATTTACATGATCTGAGGCTCTTTCAGACGCTCAATAGAAGTTTGGATGATTTTAGTCTCTCCTTTTCATTTTTATTTAGTCTTATTTTAGTCGACTAAAATATCTGGACATTTTAGTCATAGTTTTAGTCTCATGAGAAACTTTTAATTTAGTTTTAGTCCAATTTTAGTCGTCAAAAATATCACTTTGACTAAAATTAAGACTAAATATTTTAGTTGACGAAATTAACACTGGACTGGACCTTGTTTGAAAGCTAAGACCTACAGAACTCAACTTAGCTTCTTGCTAGTTTTTGCAATCACATTTTAGTCGTTGTTTTTCTCATTATCATCATGTTTTAATGCTTCTTTGTTGTTTTCCCCCCACATTTTGGTCACATCTTTATAGATTTTTTGTCCGTTTTTCCCACATTTTGTCACGTTTTTGTCACATTTTTAACGCTGTGTTGAAACATTTTGGCTGCATTTTGTTTTTTAGTGTAATATAACTGTGAACAAGCCACTAAAATGAGACCAAAACAACAACAAAAAAGCAACAACGTGACAATCATAACGAGCAAGAAGCTTAGATTAGTATGGTTTGTCTTTCAAATCCTTTGACCTATAAGCTGTGAGCTCCAGTGGAGAAGCTTCTAGATTTGGGGAAAGCCGAACTGGACAAAATGCGCCACCGTTTTTCCACACTGAGATATGTTCTTACCTGAGCTTAGACGAGTTGATGCGTACCTGTCTGGTTTTTGTGCGTACCCTCAGTCACACAAAACGACCATAGATGTTGTTAGCATTTAGCCCAAGGTAAGAACATATCTCAGTATGGAAAAACGACGGCCTGTCCCTTTAAGGCGGGGGTTAAGAGGTTAATGGATCTGCCAAAATCATGCACTAAAATACTGCTATTCCAAGAGGACAGTTTTTAAATATTGTATCACTTTCTCATATCGTTCTCAGACCTCGTTAGGATCAGTGCACGGGCAAAAACAGAGGTATTTTGGGTATTTAGAGGCAACATTAGGCGCATTATTAATAACTGGCCCGAAGTCACAGGAAGCTGCGTTAAGAGCTTAACGAACAGGAACGAGCTCGGCCATTATGAAGCGCACCACATGAACCCAGTGGCTTTATCTTTATCATTTACATTTGCGTTCTGTATATAAACTCTCCCTGTCTCTCGCAGCCTCGGTTCTTTGGGCAGGGCATCCGGAGACAAGTTGTTTGCTCTGGAAGTCCTGTAAAGCAAAGGACGCAGGCCAAAAGGGAAAGACACACGGGGTAAATGCCCTGAAGAAGGTCGGCACGTGACCGAAACGCGTCGCCGTGATGTGTCCCATTAGATAAAGGACTTTAATACATCCGAGTGCCTCCGAGTGTCTGCTTTTCCTGGATAAACTCTGCAGGAACCTGATGAGCACCCACACATCTTTACACACTGAGGCTCTCACCTTCCCAACTTTTCAAACAGGGACAGAATTATATTTAAAGAATCATTTTGCTCCTGTAAAATTGTTTGGCTGATTTAATCCCCCTGTCAGACGAAAGGGTGCGAGGCTCAAGCAACACTTTGTACAAATACGTATACGCACAAATATGATGTGTCGTACATCATTTACTAAACAGACGTCTGGGGGTTCATATGCAAAATGGACCTTTTCAAGCTTTCCATCATGTTATTATGTCATTCCCTCATTAAAAACATGCCTGAAGTGTTGCCTTGGCACATTCACGTATTTTTGAGTAATCTGTAAAAACTCTGATGGCGGCCATTTTAGGGATAGGTTTGCCTGAGTCCTCCTAGGAACGCCCCCACCTCCTGGAGACGCCTCCAAGCTTTCGTCACCAGCCGAAGAACCCCCTCCCCACTGATGCCACAGACAGCGTGTGGAGGGGGCGTGTCGGAAAGGCTCAGAGGTTCTTAAAGAGACAGAGGCCTATTTTAAGACATTCACTACAGCCATTTTGAGAGAGACATTTTATACAAGGCAGTTATTCTAATTTACTGCATTTACAGACCAACAGAAGGTTTGCTCATCATTGTAGTGTGATATAGACTGGTGCTATGTGACTGAAAAAAGCAGAACACCCCCTCTTTAAAATCTCTGTTAGTTTATTATTGCTGCTAATCTCATGATGCTTAGCGATATGACATCACTGTCCTGGACCCTATTCAGCCTGGATTGGAACATTGTCAGAGTTGAGGCCTGTCTCACATCCTCGTGAAGACTGTTCCAGATTTTAGCTGCATGAAACTGAAACGCAGCCTCACCGTGTTTAGTCCTGACTCTGGGCCCTCCCTGAAGTTCTCAGGGCCCGAGATGGTTCATGTGACTCTAACCATGAAAAGACTTGCAACAAACAGAGCTGTTTTAAATACTATTCTCTGAGCGACAGGAAGCCAGTGCAGAGACCGGAGCACTGGACTAATACGGTCGTGTTTCCTGGTTCTTGTCAGGACTCGAGCAGCAGCGTTTTGGATGCACCGCGGCTCTAACACCTCGTCTAAGTCTGGTTTTGACACTATTCCTCTGATCTCAGCCATGTTAAAAAGCTGCTGATGTGATTGCTTTGATGTGGCTGTTTAAGTTCAGGTCTGAGTCCATGATTACTCATACATTTCTAACCTGATGTTTTGGTTTCAGAGAGAGAAAAAAGTGAGACAGGCAGGACAGATGAGCAGTTTGTAGCTTTGTGAGTTGAATTCAAGCTCAGTGTGTCATTATTTGCAGTAGAAACATCCTCCAATAGAGCTCCACAGTCCCGCCCCTTCCCTCCCCGTCTACACGACCGTCGATTTTCCAAAAATTCAAATATTAAGAGTTTAACGTCACCGCAAAAGCTAATCAGCTATGTAGCAATTCGTGACCATAAAATGTTTCATTTCAATCCAAAAAGAAGACATAAAGTTGAAGAAAAGGCAAAGGTACAAGGCTGTGACATCATTCACTTCCTGACTATAGAAACTCCGTATCCCAAGAACCATTGCGACATCGCGCCCGCTGGTCAAGGCAACCAGGTTATCAGCAAACACGGCGAGTTTCTTTTACTTTGACAACAGTTCTTTGTTATTTCACTATTAAACAATCTGAATCATGCTAATGTGAACAAAAATGATCGGTGGTTCGTTTAATTGGATCGTTGGGAAAAAATTTTTGATCCATCTGACGTTTTTCTTACTCTCAGTGTTAGATATGGATAAAACGTCAACTATCTGCCTGCATTATGTTTTAATACATTGTTTATAATATGTTGTCGACATTACAATAAATAAACACGTGTGGGAACGTGAAGCTCCACCGATCAAAAGCCTCGTAGTAGATCATGGGACTCCCGAGCATCCTGGGTAATGTAGTTCTAGTACGAAGGCTCACAGTTAAACTAGCTCGATCTCATACGTGCTTTTTTCTCCTGCGTCTGACTTTGCGGTCGCTTTAGAACCACAAGACCATAAAGACTTTATTCCAAATCAATACGGTCTCAAAGGATGGGGAATTTTACTTCCGGACCGGAGAGGAGGCGGGACTGTGGAGCTCTATATGGCGGCGAGTGGCTTCTTTTGTCACATGACTCACAAAAAAAACTAAACTTCACAATTCCATGAAGGTCCTCTTTATAAAATTAGACAAACTTATTGCAAAAAAATGTATCCTGCATTGAGCTGGCACAACATGAAAGCCACACACTGCAAAAAGTATTTAACTAGATCAGTATAAACATCTCAATTTGAGCACAATAATCCAAATTTCTGTTGTTTTGACTAGGTAAGAAGTTCTTGGGCATTTGTCCTAGATTATTTCACTTGTTCTGAGATGTTTCTGACTCGTTTCGATACATTTCGTCCTTATTTCAGGTCATTTTCTTTGCCAATGGGGTAAGAAAATTGGTCTTATCTCAATGGCAATTTTACTTTCTCATTTCAAGCGAGATTTACCCTAGAACCGGTCTGAAATGTCCTCAAACAAGCAAAGTAAACTTGGTCCGATCAGGAAAAGTGTGAGTGAAAACCGACAAAAACAAGATGCTTGATATTTACTTTTTGTAGTGCAGTAGCTCTTTAAAACCATGATAAAAATCCTCTCCACGTCCCTCCTGATGCAAATCTATACCACTGGATCCAGCCATCGAGCGCTTATCGGCGAATATTCCCCGCGCTTTACAAATTCGGCGCTGGAGTCCGAACACAGCCCATTAGCCTAAATCACTGCCCTAATCCCCAAAGCACATAAGAGGCTAATTTGTGTCCATTTCGATGGCGATAAGAAACAATGCGCGTGCGCTCACTGGCTGCGTATCTGGCTTGAAGTGCTCTGTCTGAACGATCAGAAGAGCATCCCGTGGGGTAAAGAGTGCGTAACCATGGAGAAGGGCGGGCGTTTCCATGACACCCGCGTCATCTGCGAGGCACACGCCACCGGGATGTCTCATGTTCATCTGTCACGGTGCGGCGGCGGCGGCGGCGGCTGCTGCTCGCCGCGCAAACCGTGGGCAGGCAGGGAGCGACGGTGCCAGCGCTTCCCTCGGCGAGGTTAATGAGGTCCTTAAATTAAACCGGGACTAAAATAAATCTAAAATGAGATTATTAATTTAATCTGCAAGCAGCAGATTAGCGATATGTTGTGCGCGCGCGACATTATAAGATTAAAAAGAGCCCAGGATGAAACTGAAGTGGAGGACAGCTGTGTTAGGGTCTTACAGTGTTTGTCCTTTTCTAGTTTATGATTAATATCTCCAACTGTGTCTATCCACATGAAACAAAAACTGTCACACATCTACATCTTCTTTCTTAGACTTTTTTTTACATATTTAATGTCAAAAAGTGGTGATCAAATATCTGTAATCAAGCCATACAGACCTGATTGTGGACAGACAGGGCATATGGCTGTGCGATATGGACCAAAAGTCAAATCTCAATTAGGGCTGAAACAACTAATCGATTAATCGACGACCAATCGATAATTGAAATAGTCGACAACTATTTTAGTAATCGATTAATCGTTTTCTGGTTCACACAGACTCAAATAGAGCAAAAATTACATGAAAATGTAGTATTTTTGACGAAAACCTACTTTGTTTTCATAGCCAGTGTATGTAGTATACTTTGTACATTGTAAATTTCATGAATATGTTTGTGTCTCGTCCAATCAGAAGCAGACATAGCGCCAAGAGCCTCCAACAAACATTTACTTTACGTTTACTCCATCAACCCGTCCTCAAGCGGATCCACTATTGTTTAACGGTACCCAGCCCTAGCTCCACATGCCCACAAATATGCTACAAATATGCAGTAGTGAGCTCGCACTCACTACTGCCCTGATAAATGACCCCCATAGGCCAGATTCACACATGATCCACACGTGATTTACAAAGTTTTTCCTAAACTCCAGACATCACCAGGAGAACGTCCTGCTGGAGGCGCATGTATGAAACCGGTCTTTAAGAGGTTTCACTAAAGCTTTCGGCTGCTTTTTACAGTTCACACCTTACTGTGATTAATCCTCCTGTCAGTAACTCAGAGCGTGACGTAATGGACCAATTAGAGAAGTGAGAGCGGGAAAGTGTCTTACAGTGACCACAGAGCTGCACAATGTCAAGATATAGCACCAAAACAGCAGACACGCTCTTTATTTACATTGATCAAAAATAGGGATGCACCGATACCGATACCAGTATTGGGTAGCAACAAACTGGAGAATAGTTTAGTGTAAATACAATAATCCACATAGAGCTGACTTTATTACAGACTGCGCTCTCTAAATCAGAGTCTGAGCTGGATTTAACCAGAGCTTAATGTTGTTAGAGCTGCAGCGTCTGCAGTGTTTACAACATACAGGCTAACGTTGCTAACTCGCGGCTAGCAGTTTTGGCCATTCTGACGCCGTTTTATGCCCAGGGGTTTATTCATCTGAAAAACTAACCCAGCGACTAAAAAGTCCTCAGAAAATCCAAATTAAAGACATACAGCATGTAAATGAAAATGCAAATGAGCTGCAGCAGAACAATGAAAACGCTGTAGGTACTCGCTAAGCAAGGCCGTGGGAACCCAGGGTGCTGAGGGGGCTGCAGCACCCCCTGGTGGATAGTTTGGGAACAGCAAGCAATATTAATAAATAGGAAATATGCACAGAAAAAGCGTTTTGGGGCTAAATTTTGTCTCTCAGCACCCCCTAACTAAAACAACTTCCAAAGGCTCTGTCGCTAAGTTACTACAAACACACGAGAAAATCTACAGGAGCTGAAGTAAAGACGAAAAGAGACCATTTAAGTAACATCTCAATACTATTGTTAAATAAAAATACATAAATGAATAGAGCACAGGCATTGGGGAGCTTTTGGACATGGGCTTTTCTGTCTATGATGGACAGAGCAATAAAAATTATATTGAATGAAAACAAAAGAAAGAAAGAAATGGCACAAATCAGCACAAATCTAATAAAACTGCTCTTGTATGTGTCGCCCACTTTACTTAAGGAAATGTACATGAGTAAATTTACTAATTACAAACCAATCTGCTGTGAAAAAAGTGAAGAAAATGCCTTGTACTCGTATCGGTATTCGGTATTTGGTATCGGCGAGTACTTAAATCCAAGTACTCGTATCGGTTTTAGAAAAAGTGGTGACGGTTTAATCTTGAACTTTTTCCTCAGGGACGACGTTCGAATCAAGCCGGTCCACGTTGTAGCCTCGCCATTCAGCCGCAGAGCCCTGACCGCTGGCTGCACCCCTGATTGGGAGCAGATGGGGGCCGTCCTGTGTTTTAAATAAGGCAGGAGGAGGAGGCGGAGGAGGGAGGGAGTAGGGGGGGGGCGCACTAGTTTAAGGTGATGTATTAACTCGCAACAAAGACCCTCCTTCAGATGCCGTGGCGCCTATTAATTGTTAAGGAGAGAAAAATAGACCGGGCGCGAGTGTTGCTTCTTAAAGAGAGGGGAAGGGGGGGGGGATTTATAGCCGCCATCGCAGTGAATAACAGCCCTAAAAAGTTATGACGAAAAGATGAGATAATTACTCAATGTGCACGAGGAACATTCGCATTACGGCCCCGCAAATTAAAAGGACAAGTGACAGGCGAAAGAACACGCTCGTTTATGTTTATGTGGAGGAATAATAAAAGAGCGGGAAAGCGGCTGGAGGCTCAGTCGTTACATAATGGAGTATTATTATGGCTTATATATTGGCTTTACCCAAATCTAAAAGCTTCTTGAGAAAAGCGTCAAAATAGAGACGAAAACAAGGACGAAAACAAAACAAAAAAAGAGACAAAAACAGGGGCAAAAGAGCGACAAAAACACGACTAAAGAGGGATGAAAAAGCAACATGAAAGCAAAAAACAGGCAAAAAAAACACAAAAAAGTGACAAAAATACTATGGAAACAATACAACATAACAAAAAACCCATCCATCCATCCATTTTCTTCCGCTTTATCCGGGGCCGGGTCGCGGGGGCAGCAGTCTCAGCAGAGATGCCCAAACTTCCCGATCCACACACACCTCCTCCAGCTGTTCTGAACCCGAGGCGACACCAGGCCAGCTCGGAGACATAGTCCCACCACCGTGTCCTGGGTCTTCCACGAGGCCTTGTCCCACTAGGACATGCCTGGAACACCTCCCGCGGGAGGCGACCAGGAGGCTCCGGAACAGATGCCCGAGCCACCTCAGCTGCTCCTTTCGACGTGAAGGAGCAGCGACTCTACTCCGAGCTCCTCCCAGGTAACTGAGCTCCTCACCCGATCTCGAAGGGTGCGCCCAGCCACCCTGCGAAAGAAACTCATTTCGGCCAAAAACAAAAAACGTGATGAAAAAGAGGCAAAAACGTGAAAAAACGCTTAAAATTTGATAAAAACGCGGCGACAACGTGACAGTTCAGCATCAGTTTTGCAGGTCTTAGCTTTCAAATGAGGCTTTACACTGGCCTATAGTCATCGAGAACATTTCAGCTTTGGGTAAAGCCAAACTGGAGAAAATGCAGTTGGTCAAGAGGTTAAAAGGAGCCATTTCCCAACTTCCTACAGGCCTCAGTGGAGCTGAGAAGCTTGTCCACCGATTTTACATATTTTATGTTGCATAATTTCGGAACCATGAGAGATAGAGACTTTTATGTTTTGGAATCTGCTGCTGTTTGTCTTTCAATGAGCTCCCTGGGAAACATGAATGCCCCGAAAAAAATCATCCCCATGCCCCTAATAAAGCGCCCCCTGTTGCCATGGCTCAAAAGTTTTCAGTCGGCCAATCAAAATCCACACAAATCGGCATCAGCCTGAGAGAAATCCATATTGTTCCAACATAATCTGGAATAAGTCTGAACCTATAACTACCCCACTCTCAATAAAGGCATTCAAACTGATTTATCCAAGACAGGAGATCCTTTCTGAGCCCCAAAAATGGTAAATGGTAAATGGTCTCAACTTATATAACGCTTTTCCACCTACATTAGGCACTCAAAGCGCTTTACAGCAAGGATCCACTCACCCATTCATACTCTCATTCACACACCAATGTACGCAGACACTGGGGGCAATGTGGGTGAAGTGTCTTGCCCAAAGACACAAAGACAATGTGCACTTTCAGGAGGTGGGATCATCATATCAGCACCAAAAAAAAAGAAAGCCCAAACACAGCTATAAAAGCACAGATTTCACAGCAGCATCGGGCCTTCTCACAGCCGGGGAAAGAGCGCGGAGGCCTTTAATTTTATGCCATGTGTGAGCAGCCGGGGACAAGAGCGCTTTTATGGAGATCATAGCTGCTCTTTGTGCCGCCGAGTGAATAAAAGTGGCGGTTGGAGGAATGCGGCTGCGGCTCGTAGCGGCATAAAGCCTTGAATGTAACAACGGCGTGAATGAGCTCGAGATGCAGACGCGGAGTCAATGGAGAAATGTTTTAGCGGCACGGGCCTTTTCACTGCCGGCTTTCACGAGCGGCACGCTATTTTATTACCAGCAAGTCCCAGAAAAAAGAAAAAAAACACTTTACGGCAGGGGCGACGGGGGCCCGGGCCGGACAGTAAACAGAGAACAACACTGTGGTGAAGTGGCAATTTGTAGAGCAATGTGGTTTGATTAAAGGAGCAGTGAACAGCGCCTTGCAATATCCGTGTCATGGTAAGTGAAATGAGGGTTCCCGGCCATTCCAGGGGTGACATAAAGTAAGTATTTGGTGCTTCAGTCAGTGCAGGAAAGCTGACCTGTTAGTAGAGCTGGGTCCTGTTCAATTCTGTAAAAGCATTTAACTATTTACGTTCGGCTTTACCCAAATCTAAAAGATTCTCAAACACTGTAATGCCTCATTTGAAAGCTAAGAACAACAAAACAGATCCTAACTTATCATCTAGTTGTTGAGTTTTCGTCGCTTTTTGTTGTGTTTTTGTTGCTTTTTTTCCCACATTGGTATTTTGTTGTGGTTTCGCCACATTTGTGTCCCTTTTATGCTGAGTTTATCACCTTTTTGTTGTTTTTTTGTCACTTTTTTGTTGTGTTATTGTTGCTTTTCTGGCACGTTTGTGTCGCTCTTTTGTTGCTTCTTTCGTTGCTTCTTTTGTCCCTTTTTTTCGTCTTTTCATCATTTTTTTGTTGCTCTTTAGCCCCTTTTTTGTTGTATTATTGTTGCTTTTCTGCCACGTTTTTGTCGCTCTTTTGTTGCTTCTTTTGTCACTTTTTTTTCGTCTTTTCATCATTTTTTTGTTGCTCTTTAGCCACTTTTTTGTTGTGTTATTGTTGCTTTTCTGGCACGTTTTTGTCAATCTTTTGTTGCTATTTTTGTCACTTTTTTCCCGTCTTTTCATCATTTTTTGTGGCTTTTTTTGTCACTTTTTTGTTGTGTTATTGTTGCTTTTTCACCGTTTTTTTCCCCACATTGCTATTTTGTTGTGGTTTCGCCACATTTTTGTCCCGTTTATGCTGAGTTTTATCACCTTTTCGTTGCTCTTTAGTCACTTTTTTGTTGTGTTATTGTTGCTTTTGTGGCACGTTTTTGTCGCTCTTTTGTTGCTATTTTTGTCACTTTTTTTTCGTCTTTTCATCATTTTTTGTGGCTTTTTTTGTCACTTTTTTGTTGTATTATTGTTGCTTTTGTGGCACGTTTTTGTCACTCTTTTGTCGCTCTTTTGTTGCTTCTTTTGTCCCTTTTTTTCGTCTTTTCATCATTTTTTTGTTGCTTCTTTTGTCACTTTTTTGCTGTATTATTGTTGCTTTTCTGGCACGTTTTTGTCGCTCTTTTGTTGCCTTGGGTAAAGCCAAACTGGAGAAAATGCAGTTGGTTAAGAGGTTAAAAGGAGCCCTCTCCCAACTTCCTACAGGCCTCAGTGGAGCTGAGAAGTTTGTCCACCTATTTTACATATTTTATGTTGCATAATTTCGGAACCATGAGAGATAGAGAATTTTTTGTTTTGGAATCTGCTGATGTTTGTCTTTCAATGAGCTCCCTGGGAAACATGAATGCCCTGTAAAAAATCATGCAGACCAACAGAAGGTTTGGTCATCATTGTAGTGTGATATAGACTGTTCCTCTTTAAAGGCACCCAGCCCTGCCTGCTATAGCTCCACCATGGCACTTGCTACTGCTTTGACCTCTAAGAATGTCTTGTGAAAACTATCTATACTAAGGCTGAACGACTGAGCTTATGCGCTTTGCCTGGATGCATATTTTAATCCTGATCCCATAATAGCTGCAGAAATGGCGGCGAGGAGCGTGCTGCAAACAGGCATTTCCCCATTACTGTCTCGCACTCACAAACACGGGAGATTTAGTCTGAGATGATGAAGCACTTCTCCCGTGATGAGTCACTGTTTACCTGACCTTCGCCCCGCGCTGAGTACTTCATGTTATCTAAATTTAGTCACGGACAGGCACGCTTTAAGAAACCGCTTTGATAGTTATTTTGACAAATGTTGAGCAGATAAATCAGTGGAAAGTGGTCCTCTGGTGCTGAAGATAGGACATCTTTCTGTTTTGGAGTGGGTTTTTTGAATGTGTGCTGTGTTTTTGCTGTTACTCTTCTTATCTTAATCCAGGCTTTGTACTTTACCTGAACCCAGCGCTGCATCTGTCACTACTTAGGAGGCGGACATTAAAACACACTGTACGAACAAGTGTCCTCATTTGACACTTGTAGGAGGCAAAAAAAAAGCAATAATTACGAACTAAGAATTATTTAAAGGGGGGGTATTATGCAAAATGGACTTTTTCAAGCTTTACATCATGTTATTCTGTCATTCCCTCATTAAAAACATGCCTGAAGTGTTGCCTTGGCACATTCACGTATTTTTGAGTAATCTGTAAAAACTCTGATGGCGGCCATTTTAGGGATAGGTTTGCCTGAGTCCTCCTAGGAACGCCCCCACCTCCCGGAGACGCCTCCGAGCTTTCGTTTCATTTTCATTTCATTTTATTGATTTATTTCATTCAAAAGTGATGTTATGCAATCACAATAAAACCGCCAACACAGTATGAATGAAACGGAGCAGAGGAGAAGAACAAGTCTTATAATATCTGTCCCTTTTGTTACTTCACACTTTACACTTCACACTGTTGTCCTATATTTACAGTATTAACAGATGTTTTTTGATTCTATCCTCAGTTTTTTCAATATATAAAATACAGAACCTTCGTATTCTTGAATGTTTACAAATGGTCAATAAGAAACAAACCGTCGTATTCATGTTTGTTCAAATCAAATATCCCACATTATTCATGTCCAAGTACTTCATACTTTTTTAACATTGTAGCTTTTATGTGTATTTTAAACTCCAGGAGAGTTTCTGACTTTTTCACTTCTTTCTGGAGTTTATTCCATGAACTGATTCCTGTCACTGTAACAGTTCGTTCCTTTGCTTTAGAATTGAACCTGGGTTTGTTAAAGATGTTCCTTTCAGATTATAGCGACTTTCTCTTTTCTCAAACATTTCTTGGATGTTCACTGGCAATATTTTTCTATTTGCTTTATACGAAACCTGGAGGATATTATAGTTTACTATATCCTCAAATTTTAGTAAATTACATTTAATAAAGAGTGGATTCGATGGATCTCTATATCTAACATTATGTATTGTTTTCAGAGCCCGTTTTTGTAGAATGAACAGCGGCTGTTTATAAGTTTACAGGTTGAGCCCCAAATTTCCACACAGTAAGTTAAATATGGTATAATCATTGTGTTGTATAAAGTGAGTCACCAGCCGAGTAACCAACCACTGCCCCTCAGCAGAACCCCCTCCCCCCTGATGCCACAGACAGCGTGTGGAGGGGGCGTGTCGGAAAGGGTCAGAGGTTCTTAAAGAGACAGAGGCCTATTTCAAGACATTCACTACAGCCATTTTGAGAGAGCAATTTTATACAAGGCAGTTATTCTAATTTACTGCATTTACAGACCAACAGAAGGTTTGGTCATCATTGTAGTGTGATATAGACTGGTGCAATGTGACTGAAAAAAAGAATAATACCCCCTCTTTAAGACTAGCACAAGTGCAGCAGGAGGAGCCATAAGGGGCCATGTGATTTGGGCTCCAGCTCCAATGGCTGCCCCCACGACCCGGAAACGGAAAAGTGGAAGAAAATGGATGGATGGGACACGTGTAGCACAATACACAATACAGATGTGGCAAAGACTACAGTTATTTAAGCAGTAAAATGTGCAAACAACAACATATTCAGTCTTCAAGCCAACCTTAGGTATAACCCCTGCAAACACCGAGGGTTTACACCTCAGAGGTGCGACCCGAAATGAATGTGATTCTTGTAGCACTTCGTATTTGAGTTTCCTGCTCCTGAATGTGTTTAAAATGTGCACAGTGAACTAAACCTTGATTGTATAAAACAGATCTTGCTGATGAAAACACAGTAACCAAACTCAGCTGTAGAATTGCCTCACATGGTGCACGCAGATGAACTTCTTGCGCAGAAATCTATCAACTACAACTAATAATCCAAACTTTCTCAAGGGAAAAATGTTCAGCTTAATCAACTTGTAAAAGAATCCCTAACTTGGCCTATTAACATTGTTCCTTGTAATGGAGAAAAAACATTATTTTGATAGATTGCAAACCTGAAAGAATGCATCGTGGCACGGGGAGTTGGTGGCGTTGCTGTGATTGTCGAAGGGTTTGTGAGAGCAACAGTAAGTCCCTTTGTCGCTGTTTGAGAACGGGAGAAGTCGGGCACAGCAGCTCTACAAGCTCTAAAAAGTCGATTTTTAAATGATAGTTGGTTTACGATACCAGCACCTGAACGATACCCGTACTAAATAATTAGCTTTCTTGAAACGTAAAACAGAACAATCATGGTCATTTGTTCCATAAAAGACTAATTCTTCACATTTCTTTGTCATTTATTTCAACTGAAACAACAAAAGTAACTTTCTTAAAGGCCCTATTGATACAAACGGCATCTCTGGAATCGCCCATATATGGTCATGTTTGAAACAGTTAAAGGGGAGTTTATAGACACATTTCACAACCAATGATTTCCTGATCCCACACCAGTATCGTTTAAAGGTATAAGATCAGAGGTGTTGTGTTGACCAGACAGACTTATCCATGTGTTTGTGTCTCTATCAGAGCTGCAGAACATCCAGAACGCTGCTGCTCGAGTCCTGACCAGGAACCAGGAAATACGACCATATTAGTCCAGTGCTCCGGTCTCTGCACTGGCTTCCTGTCGCTCAGAGAATAGTCTTTCATGGTTTAGCACCAAAGTACATCTATGACATGTTGGAGCAGGTACGGGCAAACGTTTTGATGCGAGGCCCACATTGGGATCATAACCTTGGAACGAGGGCCAGACCAGTTGTGAACAGAAATGTTTAATCAAGCTGTTCTCAGATAGACTTCAATCGAGTAAACACGTTTAAAAAGCAACAGAATAGCGGCAGTATGTTTATCTTTCTTTATGTCCCAGGAACATTTGTGGTTTTCACCCTTTTAAACCAGTGCATATCGGGTAGGGCTGAAACGACTAATCGATTAATCGATGACTAATCGATTATTGAAATAGTCGACAACTATTTCAGTAATTGATTAATCGTTTTCTGGTTCACACAGACTCAAATAGAGCAAAAAATTACATGAAAATTTTGTATTTTTGCTGAAATCCTACTTTGTTTTTCATAGTAAGTGTATGTGGTGTTTTGTACATTGTAAATTTCAGTGTCTCATCCAATCAGAAATCAGAATTAGCACTAAGAGCCTCCAACAAGCATTTACTTTAAGTTTACTCCATCAACACGTCCTCAAGCGACGCCACTTTAGCTTTATGTGATAATTATTTTTTTTTTAATCTAATTTTCATACACCATTCACAGCCAAGCGATTAATCGATTAATCATAAGTTGCAGCTCTAATATCGGGCCTGATTATGTTCTTACGGGCCGGGTCGAAAGGCTAGGTGGGCCGCATTTGGCTGTAGTTTGCCCACCTCTGTGTTAGAGCCGTGTGAACCATCTCAGGCCCTGAGAGCTTCATGGAGGGGTCTCCTGGTGGTTCCCAGAGTCAATAATAAACACGGCGAGGCTGTGTTTCATTTTTATGCAGCTAAAATCTGGCACAGTCTTCATGAGGATGTGAGAAGGGCCTCAACTCTGTCAATGTTCATATCCGGTTCTTTTTACCCGTGCATTTGACAACTGAAAGTATTTAATCTGCACTCTTGCCTTTTACTGTTATTAATGAACTTCTATTTTGAAGTTTTATGGATCGATTTGATCTGCTTTCTTGTAGTTTTCTGCAACTGTGAAGCACTTTGAATCGCCTTGTGTATGAATTGTGCTCTACAAATAAACAAGTAGGTATCTAGTCCGAGTACAGGCCTGGGCACTTACTGTTGGCTTCATACATGATTCCCTAAGTCAGTGCTTCTCAAAATTCTCACACCAAATGCCACTAAGATAAGACGGAGCTGAGTGCTCTATAACAGGACCTGGTCAAAACTGAATCAGGTCTGAAATAGTAAGTGTCTTTCAGGTTGTGTAAGTATTTCTTAGCCGTAAAATGTGAGTCCCTACATGCCCAGCACCTCATACAGTAACAGGCCGAACAGGTGTCGTAACATAGTGTTTCACTCATGGCAGCCTAATCCCATCGAATATGAACTACAGGGTCAAAACCGACAGCTTTTAAACATAAATCCGTCATTTCTACTGCAGACTTGTTGCTTTGTGACCTCTGCCTCTGCTGCATTTTCCTCCGTTTGCACCGAGTGTGAAAGAAAACCCCAGACTTCCCCCCCCCCCCCTCTTTACAGAGCACATTGTATAACGGGGCATGGACTCTGGGTGACTCCGCTCGGCTCCATCCGCTCACACACAGACACTGCGGCAGAATGGGGCCCGGCCACATGTTGGCTCCGTGCCGGCCCTTAAACAAATCCGACCAGTGAGGCTAATAAAAAACTCACAGTGCACAGATGAGGGGCGCGCGAGAGGGGAGCTTTCGACACTCCAGCCCCCGGACAAGAAGAGAGAGGCAGGCTTTCAGAGCGGGAGAAAGGTGCCAGTCTCCCCCACGCCTCCATTATCCCCGACCCTCTGCGAAGCATAATAAAGCTTTGATGCTGTATCGATGTTAATTTGCCTTGTTAAAAGAGAGCTCATTGTAAGCAAATAGAACATCATTTTCGGTGTTGTGTGAGCTCATGTTAAGGCGTGAATATGATTTTCGAAGCAAAAAAAAGAGTCTGAAAGAGGACTTCACATCAGTTAATATGGTTCACAGCTCACATCAGCGCATACTTAGTTCCTGTCCCTGAGCAAGACACTTGATTCAGTCATTTGTGCCCACTTTTAGCAGGAGGGGCATTCACGTGAAACCGATGCCGTGCACAAGATGGCAACCCACAAGCCAATGATAAATCAATTAAAAAGATCACCCCTACGATGTGAAGTCTCGCCCTAATCCTAACCCTGCAAAAACGGCTTTCTTTCTCATGTTAGGACCCACCGAGCATCCACATTTGGTATAAAAAGGGGAAAAAACCTTTCTCAG
Source organism: Gobius niger (assembly GCF_951799975.1). Taxonomy (NCBI): domain Eukaryota; kingdom Metazoa; phylum Chordata; class Actinopteri; order Gobiiformes; family Gobiidae; genus Gobius; species Gobius niger. The sequence continues at coordinate 5,095,888 of NC_136857.1, read as the reverse complement.
TTTTCAGTTTCGTTTTTCACAACCAGTAAGCACCTTAATATGGTGGTAGTATCGGAAGAAGTTGCCATTTTTGCAGAAGAGAAAAAATAAATATGGGTAAATAGTGGAATAGTGTCAAAACCGGACTTATAGAGACTTATCCATGCATTTGTCTCCAGCAGGTTAGACTACTGTAACGGCTGCTCACTGGCCTCTCTAAACAAGTTATCAGACAGCTACAGTACATCCAGAACGCTGCTGCTCGAGTCCTGACAAGAACCAGGAAATACGACCATATTAGTCCAGTGCTCCGGTCTCTGCACTGGCTTCCTGTCACTCAGAGAATAGACTTTAAATCAGCTCTGCTTGTGTACAAGTCTTTTCATGGTTTAGCTCCAAAGTACATCTCTGACATGTTAGAGCCGTATGAACCATCTCGGGCCCTGAGAACTTCAGGGAGGGGCCTCCTGGTGGTTCCCAGAGTCAATAATAAACACGGTGAGGCTGCGTTTCAGTTTCATGCAGCTAAAATCTGGAACAGTCTTCACGAGGACGTGAGACAGGCCTCAACTCTGACAATGTTCAAATCCAGGCTGAAAACAGTTCTTTTTACCCGAGCATATGACAGAAAGTATTTTATCTGCACTCTCGCCTTTTACTGTAATTGATTAATTTTATGTTGATGTTTTTTATTGATTCTATTTGTTTTCTTGTATTTATGCAACTGTGAAGCACTTTGAATTGCCTTGTGTATGAATTGTGCTCTACAAATAAACTTGCCTTGCCTTGCCTTGCCTTGTAAATATATTGGAAGTGTTCCACTACAAAGTATAATTACACAAAATTAAACAATGTGGATTTTCTAAGCGGATAAAAGGGGGAACTATATTGTAAGGCGTAATAATACCAGGAGTAGTTCGAAATCCACGCAGCAAAGTGAAGATTACTGCGCGGATTTTATGCGCGGATTGTAAAAACGGTGGCCTGTTCCTTTAAAAGGGCTATTCAATTTTAATTTGATCAATATTTGATCAATGTTAACTTTGCTACATATGTTATTTCTTCTGCTGTGCTGCACATGAGATACATGGCTTTACCATTTCCCCTTGAAAGCATCATCATCTATTCCTTTAATAACAATGAGCACAGGAAGAATTAGTCCACTTTTGAGAGTTTTTTTTCCATATTCCATGATTCTGTTCTGAAATCATGTTTAGTTCAGCTCCATTAATCCTGCAATCTCAGATTATTTCCTGACATAATATCAGTATTTATCATTAACCATCAAAATAAATACATAGGATAAGAGATTAATTAATGACTGATAAAAATGTCCCTGTTACGACAGAAATGACCCCTTGCTAAACCACTGAGAAACATAGTCAAAGTCAACAATGCTAAACTATTAATTTGTCGTAGATTTAACCATTGTACATTTTTAAAAGCCATTAAAATCCTCTATCCCTGTTCGAACTGTCAGGATTCCCTTGCGGTGCTCACGTTACGGTTTAATTTACAACTTGACGAGCGTCTTTACAGCCTTGCCGTTGATTCTGTAAATAGGGCACACCGATTTCAGACTGAAGCGGCGCTCGGGCTGTGTCTCCTGGAGGTCGCCATCGCGCTCGCATTTGCATTCTAAACAGGAAACAGACATTTGCATGAGTCATCCTTTCCACGGAGGCAGAGGAAACCACACAGCGAAACAGCCCACGAGTCGCTCCGCTCACAAGGTGCCACTACAAAGGTGGCAAAGACTGTACTCGAATGACGGGTACCAACACCTGAAAATGAAATTACACTAATCTCACTTTCAACTGTATATTTGTTTTTGTACAGGGGAACTGAATTTGATTTATGTTTTGCAGCTGATGTGCTGACTGACAAACAGGGCTGGGTACCATTACATTTTTTTCGATAGCAGTACTTTGTCATCTGCAACCAGAAAACAACAATAATTTGTGGAAGATCAGCAAATTCATAATATCGGGTTAATCCCCACTGTCAAGAAATGTGTTGAAAGATGGGGAATGGTGAAAAAACAAAAAGATGGAAAAAAAAATGGGAATAAATGGGCAAAAATGGGGTGAAATAAGGAAAATGTGGCAAAAATCACTTCCTTTAATGCTGACCCTGGACCAGCAGCATCAAAATCTAACTTGGATCAGCAGTATGTTAAAGGGATATTTAAGGATTTTTGACATAGGGCCTCATTTCCTAGTTATCCAGAGAGTTGCTGATTTCTGGAGATATTTTTTTATGTAATTCATCCCAATTCTTTTCCATCTTTTTGTTTTTTTCCCCATTCCCCATCTTTCAACACATTTCTTGACAGTGGAGATTAAAGGGATATTTCAGGATTTTTGACACAGGGCCTCATTTCCTAGTATCCAGAGTGTTTTATTTTTTTTGTAATTCAAGCAGTTCTTATATTTAAGAGTTTCGTGGCGCTAGGCTAGTGCAAGGCTAGCGCATTTCTATGGTATCAGCTAGCCTGCATTAAAAACAGTGTGAGCCGCTCCACAGAGCACCTGAGGCAAATCACTTATAACGCCAGACTAACCATATACAGTGGGGAAAAAAAGTATTTGGTCAGTTTCACATAGACATTCTATTGGATTTTGGCCAAATACTTTTTTTCCCCACTGTAAATGTGTCGATAGTATAATTTTTGGAATATAACTGACCTTGCATCACATGAATGATCGCATTTTGAGGGACTATTTTCTAGCAGATCACTCCGCCGCTGCGTAGCTTATTAAACCACGAAGCTGATGCTGCTCAAATATAAGTTATTTTAAAAGCAAAATGGTTCAAATGATTCTATAAGTGATTTGCCTCAGGTGCTCTGTGGAGCGGGTCACACTGTTTTAAATGCAGGCTAGCTGATACCATAGACATGCGCTAGCCTAGCGCCACGAAACTCTTAAATATAAGAACTGCTTGAATTACAAAAAAAATAAAACACTCTGGATAACGAGGAAATGAGGCCCTATGTCAAAATTCCTGAAATATCCCTTTAATCTCCACTGTCAAGAAATGTGTTGAAAGATGGGGAATGGGGAAAAAACAAAAAGAGGGAAAAGAATTGGGAATAAATGGGCAAAAATGGGTTGAAATAAGGAAAATGTGGCAAAAATCACTTCCTTTAATGCTGACCCTGGACCAACAGCATCAAAATCTGACTTGGATCAGCAGTACCTAAGTTGTTTTTCTAATATCATACAGTTATTGTCTCACTGTACCCAGCCCTACTGACAAACAAAACAAGAAGCCTGTTTTCTCATTTCTAGCCAAATGAATATCCTTCAGAAAATAAGCAAAGACACACAAACAAAGCCTGGCAAACTCCACACTGTCTTGAATATTGTAATATTTTTGATACCGTTCACAACGCAGTTCAATTTAAAGGCGCGTTTTCCCATCGAAATGGAGTCAAGCGCTTTTGTTTTCGTTTTAACTCTCAGTCAGATTGAAGACATCAGGGATTTTGCAATATATTGTGGCTTCTTGCGACATAAACATTGTGTCTAAACTCCACTGGAATCGAACCTGGGACCTTCCTTTTTGTAAGAGACTGCCTGACATTCACCCAACAAGCCACCAGCATTCCCGACCACTTCTGCCAACTGTAAAAATGCACTGAAAAAGACAAACACCGAAAGAGAAGAGTCGAGGATACGATTTTGGAAATAAAAAGCTTGAGGCCATTTTTAAATTGCATCTTTAATGCAACATCTGCTTTGAGAACACACACGGTAAAATTGGCAGTTTTCCTCTGTATGTCTGTATGAAGGCTCCATAAAGACTGTGGGGCCACATTAAAAGATCAGAGATGGAGCACAAGCCTCTTAACTGCGCTGTTGAAATATAATCAACAAGGCTAATTCATAACTACAGATCTGTGTCTCAGGATACTTGGCTCTGGTCAGGAAGTATTGATTTTAGCTTTTGAAGTCAAATGCCCAGCGGAGCTCCAGTGTGGATCTTTCTGTTGCATAAGAACAATCTATGATGAATAAAATAAGTCCCTAAAGGCGTCTTGAACTTTTAATGCGGCTAATTTCATATATAAAGGCCCTGTATCGGTATTTAGGGGAGGACATTTATTCTGTCTGCTCTCACAAACAACCTTTAGACGGCAAAGGGGAGTTTACAATTACGGCTCATGCATAGATGGAAATAAGACACAGAGAATCAGAGGTTCATCTCATTTCTTCACTACCGTAATTTCCGCACGCTTTGAACCCTGCAATCCAGAGGTGGGAGACTCGAGTCACATGACTTGACTCGAATCAGACTCGAGTTGCAATTTTTGGGACTTGAGACTTACTTGACCAAAGCTGCAAAAAGACTTGACTTGACTTGGGACTTGCTGTTTGTGACTCGAGACTTAACTTGGACTTGAGGCCAATGACTCTCAATGACTCGCTGTGACTTTATAGTTATTATTTATTTGAGTGAAACTGTCGAAAGGTCAGGATTCATTGCGTAAAAGCGGCGCATCTTTGTTTACATTATGGTTATTAGCCACATGTGTGTTCGGTTTCCCGACACAGTGCTTCTGATCCAGGGTTAATTTTGAACATATTTTAATTTAGTTTTAGTCTTACTCTTTTGACGAAAATGTAAGTTGATATTAGTCTAGTTTTAGTCAAAAAAATATCTTCAATTTTAGTCTAGTTTTAGTCGACTAAAATTAAGACTAATTTAGTGGACTTTGCATTGATAATATTCATTATAATCATATTTAATCTTGTTCCTCTGCTTCATGGAGCTGCTCCACATGAACAAAGCTCAGAGCTGATCCTTTAGCAGAGAATTTACATGATCTGAGGCTCTTTCAGACGCTCAATAGAAGTTTGGATAATTTTAGTCTCTCCTTTTCATTTTTATTTAGTCTTATTTTTGTCGTCAAAAATATCTGGACATTTTAGTCATAGTTTTAGTCTCATGAAAAACTTTTAATTTAGTTTTAGTCCAATTTTAGTCGTCAAAAATAACACTGTTCTAATCAATACAGGGTGTGAAGGCAGGAGGAAATAAGACGTCGAAATACGTGCATTAAAAGTTTTCTAAACAGAGTGAAGAGGTTATGGACAGGAAAATGTTTGAAACAATGGGCTGGACCTACAGCGCAGACGGAGCCTCCAGAACCACGATGTAAGAGCTGATTAATCAACAGGAATCTTGGGGCTTTTCGATGTTTTAAGGCGTTCACACAAAGTTTACAGCATTTAATGGCTCTTTTACGCATCCGCCACAGCCCAGTGACAGCGGGACTGAAGACTACGCGGAATCTACTTTGAGCAGGGGCGAATCCGAGTATACAGAGGCTGGGGCATTACAGGGAACCACTGACAGAAAAACTGCCAGAAACTAACAAAAATAAAAATATTATTTTATATTTATGTTTCCGACTGCAGGGAAAAGCAGCTCATATTTAAAACACTATATTTCATATTTTTTAAGTCGCCCCTCCGGGCCCCCTTCCTTAAAATGCTGTCCCAGCAATTTTGTACATAGACTGTTTATTTATAATACATATATTTTGAATGTTGTGGCGTTTAAATATTAATTAGACTTTAAATCTGAATCCATGAGATTTTAAAAAGTTTGATTTTAGCCTAAATTTTCAAAATTGCGGTATCTTGAGAAAGCACTTGTTATTTTCAAGATTAAACACATGAAAAGTAGACACGCTGACGTTTGTGACTGGAGGTGACTTGCCGGCTAAAGCAAGACTTGACTTGACTTGACAAAAGCTATGACTTGACCTGACTTGACTTGACCCCATGACCGATTGACTTGGACTTGCTTGAGACTTGGACCTTCACGACTTGGACTTGACTCGAGACTTGCATTTAGTGACTTACTCCCACCTCTGCTGAAATCTAAACAACGATGCGGCTAATTCATAGATGTTTTCAGGCATAACCGCTTCTAGGGGCGCTGTAGCAGGAAGAGCAAGAGTGAGACAGACAGGTGGAAGAGATAAGGCAGTGAGGAAGACGCTACTTAGTTCTTTGGACCCTCATCATGGAAAACACACGAACAAATGCATATGATGCTGGAGCGCAGGCGGAAGATGAAGGCTTTTCTGGTAGGATAAACATGTTTTATTTCTTTTACCAGGCATGTTGCTGCTGTTTTACTGCCGTGTTTCAGGCACTGTTTGGATAAAAGCATGTGTTTGATTAAAAACTCTTTCCGTGTGCCAATTTCTGTGTAAATATCTCATGTTACAACGTGGACACCTGCAGCTTATAGATAAGTGTGGCCTTTATTCAGCATGTACCTTTATTTTTTTGGCTCATATTCAGGCGCCCAATAGCCCGAACACTACAGTTGTTTCGTGATACAGTCGCACTACAAAAAATTTAGGAACATTACCTAGTGCTCTTCAGAAATATTGCAACCAGTTACTTTCATAAATCCTATTGCCCTAAACAGTACTATTATATCTTATTGGGAAGACTTTTCAATAAGAATTAAAGGGGGCCAGGAGTTGGACAATGCTTACGTTTAGGAACAGGAAAACAATGAAGGCTAAGGTTAGGGAAAGGTTTGGGTTAGATTTATTTAGCGATATATAATGGCATAACATATCAAGTTTGTCTGATAACTAATCAATGTTTTACCTCTCAAACCAATTCCAAGTGCATACCATTAACAAAAAACAGCATGGTCCTTGGTTACGGGACAACTTTTTACAAATGACTATTAGGAGAGGGCAAAACAACAAAGAGAGCTTTTGCTGTGACCGTCAGTCGGTTCTATAGACTCTGCCTTTAAAAAAAAAAGGGATGAAAAGAGTGTGATAACAATATCGCCAATATGAGCTTTAAGCCTTAAAGGGACTAGATGCAAGTTCGTCATTTTATACTCACTACTGCCACCTCAGGTCTTAAAACTGCAGGTTCTATATTAAGTTATGTTTGTTTTGTTTTGGTTCAACGTCTCCCTCCTGGCCTTAAACATGTGAATATGCTTATATGTATACATGTACTTTGACAGCATTTGTATTTTGCAATCACATCTCTGTTAAATAAAAAAAAATTAAAAAAAAAATTTGGGCCCGAATAAACAACTTTTTGAGTGACAAGTGCAGGATTTTAGAGGCAGCTGTGGTGAACAGGTCTGGGCTCATTCGACACATTAGGACATGGCTGGAACATGTAGGGGGAGGAAAATACTTAGTTTTAACATGTTTAAACTCTGTATAGTCTCTTTAATAACTGGAAAGCAAACCTTTAATAGCAAAAGCATTTGTGTTGTATAAAAGTTATAGTTTAGAAATAAGAGGTATGAGCTTTCTCAGTGTGCTTCTGGTTACAATAACACCAGTAGCTATTTTGTATATTCCTCATCGGAGTGCAAAGAGTCAAGTAACTAATAAACCTTCAAGAGCCTGGAGTCCACAGTCAAAAGTCCTATTTTAAAAAGGTACAAAACTCAAAGAAAAAGAACAGTACAAGGGCCTGAATAGAGCTGAAACGCGTAGGCAATGTTTTAATCAAATGGCCATGCTGCAATAAAGGCCTTTTACCATTCTTTTTCTCTGAGTGCCTCAGTTTTGTGTTCACTGAAGAGCACCAAAGTGAGACATTTTGAAAGAACCAGTTTATCCAAGCAGCGCTCCTGCATGTTTCAGTTTGCTTAAAAGTCCTATTTGTTTGGAAAGTTATTGACATGATCTGATATTCTTTACCATCGCAGTCCTCGTACACAGTTGAAGCTCGTCTGCTGCTGCCTGTCATGTTTAGAAAGTGACAGGTGAAATATCACATGCACCATCGCTGCTCATGGTCTGTGCGACGTGCCGCTCGCGCACACGTGACGGAGCAGCCGCATTCCCTCTGCGGCGTGATGAGTGCCGTGTGTCAGCGTTAGCCTGATAAGATAACAACTGTGAACGCCACGCGCCCTCCATACATCACCTGAGGCTGAGCCGAGCAAACCGGCTAACAGCCACGCGCGGGTTAAAGGGATATCTCAGGGTTTTTCACATAGGGCCTCATTTCCTAGTTATCCAGAGTGTTGCTGATACCTGGATATATTTTTTTTGTAATTCATGCAGTTCTTGTGTTTGAAGAGTTTCGTGGCGCTAGGCTAATGCAAGGCTAGCACATTTCTATGGTATCAGCTAGTCTGCATTAAAATCAGTCTGACCCGCTCCACAGAGCACCTGAGGCAAATCACTTATAACGCCAGACTAACCATATAAATGTCTGTGTCCATAGAATCATTTTTGGAATAAAACTGACCTTGCATCACATGAATGATTGCATTTTGAGGGACTATTTTCTAGCAGATCACTCCGCCGCTGCGTAGCTTATACCAGGGGCTCTCAACCTGGGGGTCGCGAGACAAATTTGGGGGGTCACCAGATCATTTAGATAAAATATACATATTTTCATTTTCATAATGTACTTTTTTATTGTAGCAAGTGTTTGCTATATTACCAGAGTGCTATTATTTGTTTGATGAATTTTATTTCAGCCATTTGTTTTTTTTTCTTTGTTTTTTAAGAATTATGTCAGCTAATGTTCCTATTTCGCACAGTGTGACCCGGGCGGGGGGTCACGAACCCCTTTACCTGTTAATATTGGGGGTCGTGGCTCCAAAAGGTTGAGAACCACTGGCTTATACAACCACGCTGATGAAGCTGATGCTGCTCAAATATAAGGTCTTTTAAATGCAAAATGGTTAAAATTATTCTATCAACACAGACATTTATATGGTTAGTCTGGTGTTATAAGTGATTTGCCTCAGGTGCTCTGTGGAGCGGGTCAGACTGTTTTAAATGCAGGCTAGCTGATACCATAGACATGCACTAGCCTTGCATTAGCCTAGCGCCACAAAACTCTTCAAATATAAAAACTGCATGAATTACAAAAAAAGTATCTCCAGGTACCAGCAACACTCTGGATAACTAGGACATAAGGCCCTGTGTTAAAACTCCTGAAATATCCCTTTAACTTTGCTAAAGGTGTCAGGCACTATTCAGAACAGCACACACGGCTGTACACACAACATCAATCACTTTAATCGTTTTCAGCAATAAGCGATTAAACTTTGACAAACTAAGTCAAAGGAGGACTTAAATATGATCTGCAGGTTTACTTCAGTTTACAGAATGACTGACTGGTGGATGTTTACTGAGACGGTGCAAATGTTTGTCTCGTGACCCGTAAAAATAACCAAACCTTGTCAAAGTGATTCCTCTTCATGCATTTCCTCCACTAAACGAGCAGGTGACGTCTGTATTTACGCCACAACCTGGTAATTTACTCTGACTGATGGCAGCGCCGCCGCAGTATTTACCGAAGCCTCTGTCCTCTCAGATATGACAGGCTCGCGTCTCATTGTTGATTAACTGAGAGGAATGGCCTCCGTGTGCTGTGATAATGCATAGCCGCTGCATAATTGATGGTTTCCAATGAGGCGTTTTATTTAATCTACTTCCACGCTCCGCTGGGCTCTAATGTTCCACTGTGAGTCCGATACATGTCTCTCTTTGGGACGCGCTACGTTCACAAGCGGGACGTGAATTTAGACAAGAAGTCCAGGGTGTTAACATGCGTAATCCTGGTTTAGCCCCGGTTTAGATCGAACTTGTCCTAAAGTGTTTTGAAAAGTGGTTCTCAACTCGTTTAGGGGCCCACCGTTTTTTGACATAGGGCCTCATTTCCTAGTTATCCAGAGTGTTGTTGATTTCTGGAGATTTTTTTTTTGTAATTCGAGTTTCGTGGCGCTAGGCTAGTGCAAGGCTAGTGCATGTCTATGGTATCAGCTAGCCTGCATTTAAAACAGTGTGACCCGCTCCACAGAGCACCTGAGGCAAATCACTTATAACACCAGACTAACCATATAAATGTCTGTGTCCATAGAATAATTTGAACCATTTTGCATTTAACCTCTTAACTTCCGCCTGAACCGAGAGGATCTTTTTCTTCACGTTATCAGATTTGTTTCCATCATTTTTTTGTTGGGTATTCAACTCACTTTTGTAACTTTTTTGTCTTTTTATTTTATTTTTTTTGTCGATTTTTTGTCTTTTTTTTGGGTCAAATTTTAATCACATTTTTGTCATTTTTTTGTCATTTTTTGTCGAATTTTGTAAAAATGTTTTGTCAAACTTTAATCACATTTTTTTCACATTTTTGTCATTTTTTCGTCAACTTTTTTATCAAATTGTTGTCATTTTTATGTCACATTTTGTCACATTTTTGTCATTTTTAAATCACATTTTTGTCACATTTCCATCATTGTTTTCATCTCAGTTTTGTTGCTATTTTGACAGCTTTTTTCCAGAAGCTTTTGTACTGGGGTAAAGCCAAACTGGAGAAAATGTGCTCGGTTCAGGTGGGAGTTAAGGAGTTAAAATAACTTATATTTGAGCAGCATCAGCTTCATGGTTGCATAAGCTACGCAGCGGCGGAGTGATCTGCTAGAAAATAGTCCCTCAAAATGCTCATTCATGTGATGCAAGGTCAGTTTATTCCAAAAATTATTCTATGGACACAGACATGTATATGGTTAGTCTGGCGTTATAAGTGATTTGCCTCAGGTGCTCTGTAGAGCGGGTCAGACTGTTTTTAATGCAGGCTAGCTGATACCATAGAAATGTGCTAGCCTTGCACTAGCCTAGCGCCACGAAACTCTTCAAATATAAGAACTGCATGAATTACTTAAAAAAATATATCCAGAAATCAACAACACTCTGGATAACTAGGAAATGAGGCCCTATGTAAAAAATCCTGAAATATCCCTTTAAAATGTATCTAAAAAGTGCAAATTTATCAAGTTCACCTTTGTAAACAAATGCTGAGCCCTGTAGCTGAACGGCTCTGCAGGGCCATAGACCTGGGTGCTCAAAGGTAAGGGAGACCGTGAGAGAGGAGCTGCTACAGTACATGGGACATGTGTGTTTTATTGGACACATATGAAGATGTGTCCCCGCTTTACTCTGAGCTGCACAAGAACTGCTTAGAAACTAAGAAAGCTCCAATCTCTGATTGACCCAAAACATTTCAAGCCAACTTGCAAGTTCAGGGACAGATTAAGGACGACTGAATGTTACTGAAGATTAACAAGTGGGATCCTGGATGGAAGACTGACTTCACAGCTGATTGATATAAGGCGGGGAAAAAATCGATTTGATTTAAGAATCGAGTTGGTCAAATCAATTCATATTGTCAAAAAATCTCTATCTTTTTATTTTGTTTTTTTTATTTATATATATATTTTAAAGCCACAACACGTAGAATTTAACTCAATAAGTAAAATTGAAATACAAGCATTTATTTTATGACAGATATTTTCATCATTGAAAAATACCTCATAAATGTACAAACATTTATAAGGCTCACCCCTCCTATGATATGACTGTAAACGTACTTTCTGGCTCGTTTCCATGGAGATGTGATAAAAAGCAGTAGAATTTGAGATTTAAACAGGTTAGTTTCTCATCCAAATATATTCTTTTATTCCACACTGCAGAAACAGCATTGTCTGTGTTGAGCTGGTCATTAGGAGCATGCTTTATTTTTGCTGCAACAGTATAGTTCAAAATGTTACGCAGTGTACCTTTAAGTTTTGTTGTTTTTTTTGTTTTTTTAGATTTTGTGTTTGTTTTTAGCTCTGTCCCCTCTGCTCAGAGGAAGAAGGTCCTGCTGTACAAATGTGCTAAGAAGAACAGAGCCCACCGACAGATTTTTCGTTGTTTTATTAGCTCAATCCAAACACAGTATAAATAATGTGGATGTTTAACAATCGTCCACATCTCTTGTTTTTCAGTTAGAGAATGGGTTTGCCTTTGCAATTTTGTTTATGTTGATGCACATTACTTAAATACACCAGAAAGATATCAGAATTGTTCATTATTTTCAATCATTTGTAAATAATGCGTAAAACATTAAGCATTAAAAGTATGTAGTCACTATTAAGAGTGATTTTGTCTGTATTGCCGACCTCGTGACTTTGCCAGGGTGATGAGGATTTGACTTCATTTGCAGTGAAGATGCCAGGCCCTTCTTTGCTGTTGCATGTTGCTGCTGAGAGGGGGAGAGGCAGACAGCGTGCGTGGGAATAAGCCTGGAGAGACTTCCTTAGCGGGGCATAATTGGCTCCCAATAATAACCCTTCGGTGTGGTCCTATAGCAGTGAAGTGAGCGCCATCTTTGTCTCCTCCTCCGCCTCCAGGAACAACTCTGGAAAAATACTGGATGTGATTGTAACTTCTCTGACAAAGATTGCAACTTCATGTGCAATCATTTTAAACCGAGATCCATATTAAACATGTCCAGGAGCGTTAACACTCGACAGACTCAGGGCTGCAGCGCGTTATTAACCTCGTTCTAATGAAAATTGCAATTTGTGAGCTCTTGATGGTCTGGTGGTTAAAGCAGCTGCGAATCACAGATCACAAAGAGCGTTATTACTTAGGAAGCACGACATCCTTTGCAAACAACCAGTCGCCATTGGGTTATATCATGTAAATAAGATAACTTGATAACGCTGTAGTTTAGCCCTCGTTCTGAAAATGTGTGTGAGTCTGGCATGAGCGTCCTTCAAGATGCTTCTTTCATGACGTTTTCTCCACTAGCGAGATTCGTCGGAAACAACAACAACATCGCAGCGCCCCGGCCGTTTTCCCACGCTTACTCATTCACAAATATTGACACATTTGGATGATGCTATTATCCAAATGTGGTCACTTCCTTTGTGGGAGAAATATTTACGAGCGTGTGCAGACATTACAGAACTTTAGGGCCAGTTTTCTCCAAATCAGCCAGTCATTGTCTCCACTTCAGTAGCGAATACAGACTCCAAATGACCCAGTCTTGGCTTTAACAATATTTCTGAAGGTTTTGTTCAGAGGGATTCTTTAATATCTATTTCCTGCCTGATTTAGTGAGCTTTGAACTGCACAAAGGTGAAATAAAATAAGTAATAATAATAATCACTTATAAAGAGCTTATTTAAAAGCTAAAAAAGATGTCCAAAATCTCCTCTGATGAAACCTTTGTAACTAATATATACATCAACACGATAAAACCATAAATTTAACCCTGGCTCGACCCATTACTTAGATTTTGTTGCTGTAAAAAATGCCATGTTGGCCATTTTATGACTAAAATGCCTTATGTTCTTAAAGCAGCACTAAGTAACTCATGCCGCTAGAGGCCATAAGCGCCACTACAGGTGTCGTAGCATGTAGCGTTTTTTTCACTCATTAACCTCTTAACTCCCGCCTGAACCGAGAGGATCTTTTTCCACACGTCATCATCATTTTTTTGTTGGGTGTTCAACTCATTTTTGTCACATTTTCGTCAATTTTTTAATCCAATTTTTGTCCTTTTTTGTTCCATTTTTGTTATTTTTTCGTACATTTTTTAATGAAATTTTTGTCATTTTTTGTCAAAATTTTATCACATTTTTGTAACATTTTTGTAACATTTTGTCACATTTTTGTAATTTTTTGGTCAATTTTTTGTAACATTTTTGTCATTTTTTTGTAACATTTTTGTCATTTTTTGGTCACATTTTTGTCATTTTTTTAATCAATTTTTTGTCAATTTTTTGTCAATTTTTTTGTCAATTTCTTGTGACATTTTTGTGACATTTTTGGCACTTTTTCATCAATTTTTCATCACTTTTTTGTCAATGTTTTCTCCCTTTTTTGTCACATTTCCATCATTGTTTTCGTCTCAGTTTTGTCGCTATTTTCACAGCTTTTTTTCCAGAAGCTTTTGGACTGGGGTAAAGCCAAACTGTGCTCGGTTCATGTGGGAGTTAAGGGGTTAATTGTCCGTGAGAGAAAATACTACACAGACAGAAAAGACAAAGGGAGAGAAGAATATTGCACATCCAATTACACAATGAAGATATGTTTTTTCACTCAAACTTGACTGTAAATACTGTTTAAGTGGTGCTAGCTCGCAGTTAGCCTTGCCCGTTAGCCTGTTAGCTTCTTCTTCGTGATTCCATTAGTGTGTATTGGTGGCTCTGGGTCGGAGCAGGGAAAGCTGCAATTGTGGTTTTCTGGCCATAGACACCGGGGGAAGGATTACGAAAATTATTTATTATGGTAAACAAGTTACTTAGCACTGCTTTAAAGGAACAGGCCGTTTTTCCATACTGAGATATGTTCTTCCCTGAGCTTCGACGAGTTGATGTGTACCTGTCTGGTCTTTCGCCTTAAGTGAATCTTCATTTCTGAATAAACTATGCAGCCCTAAACTAAACTGACACAATGATAACATGCATTTAAGAACAAGTAAGGTCTAAATATGAGGTTAGTCGGTTTATGGAGCCTGAGTTAATTTCATATCCTCCACAAACGTAGCCTGGTTGTGACCTTTGACTTTGCGACGACACTTCAATTGCGATCAGTCTTTGAGCTTCACACCGAGCAGCCGGCGAGAGTCCCTTCCCTTCTCTCTCCTACCCGCTGTTTATTTGCTCAGAGCCCCAAAAAAAACTGCACGGCGCAGGGGAAAATGCTGGAGGTGGGAGGGGTGGGAGGGGCGGGAGAGGCGCGCAAACATACACTGCAGATGTCGGCATGCGGCTCACTCCAAGAAGAGCATCCAAATCATATTAGCTGCCCGTCCGCCATCTATCACTCACAGGCGCAGGGCGTGCGCAGGGGAAGGCGCGGAAACTGCATTGCAACAGGCAGAGGCGCAGTGTGACAACCGTGATTACAAAACACCGTGCCCAATTTAGGAGGAGACTTTCTCACAGAACTACAACATTATTGCACTTGCTCAATATGTTGGCATGTCATGGGTATCGTTTTTCAGCCACGGCCCAAATGTATTGAGTAGTAGGGCCACAATATCAGTGAAATATCTTTTCTTCTATATCTAAGACAATCATGATAAGCTAATGCACATGTTAAAACACATCCAGGGGCATTGACGTTTGAGAGAGGACATGAAAAATAATGGCAGAACATGGGATTCATTCATTTCACTTAAAGAGGGGGTATTATGCTTTTTTCTATCACGTAGCACCAGTCTATAGCACACTACAATGATGACCAAACCTTCTGTTGGTCTGTAAATGCAGTAAATTAGAATACACTGCAAAAAGTATTTAACTAGATCAGTATAAACATATTTTAATTTGAGCACAATAATCCAAATTTTAGTTGTTTTGACTAGTTAAGAAGTTCTTGGGCATTTGTCCTAGATTATTTCACTTGTTCTGAGATGTTTCTGACTCGTTTCGATACATTTCGTCCTTATTTCAGGTCATTTTCTTTGCCAATGGGGTAAGAAAATTGGTCTTATCTCATTGGCAATTTTACTTTCTTATTTCAAGCGAGATTTACCCTAGAACTGGCCTGAAATGTCCTCAAACAAGCAAAGTTAACTCGGTCCGATCAGGAAAAGTGTGTAAATGAGTGAAAACCGCTCAAAACAAGATACATTTCCTCAATTCAAGTCATTTAAGCCAATGCTTGACATTCACTTTTTGTAGTGTAACTGCCTTGTATAAAATGTCTCTCTCAAAATGGCTGTAGTGAATGTCTTGAAATAAGCCTCTGTCTCTTTAAGAACCTCTGACCCTTTCCGACACGCCCCCTCCACACGCTGTCTGTGGCATCAGTGGGGAGGGGGTTCTGCTGAGGAGCAGTGGTTGGTTACTCGGCTGGTGACGAAAGCTCGGAGGCGTCTCCAGGAGGTGGGGGCGTTCCTAGGAGGACTCAGGCAAACCTATCCCTAAAATGGCCGCCATCAGAGTTTTTACAGATACTCAAAAATACGTGAATGTGCCAAGGCAACACTTCAGGCATGTTTTTAATGAGGGAGTGACATAATAACATGATGTAAAGCTTGAAAAAGTCCATTTTGCATAATACCCCCCCTTTAAAATTGGGATTTGATTGTGATTAATGGTGCTTTTTTATATACTATTCCAGGACCTGAACAAAGATCCAGTCTAAACCAGAACAAAACTAGGACCAAGAGCCAGTCCAGGGTGAAACCTCTAAACCTTCCTACTTCGTGTCACAGCCAGCCTCACATACTTGGGATTGGAGGAGTCCACATGATTGAAGTGTCTTGCACAGGAACACGAGTATGTGCTCTTGCAAGCTTTGAAATGACTGTAGTTAAAGGGGTAGGTGTAACTTCAGGCCTTCTCAAGCTTTTCTCCTGGAGCACTTTGAAACCCCCATGTTAGATACACCACACGAGTACTGGGCAAGAAAGGTGCTTGAGTTTAGGTCATCAGAGGAGCATCGGCCTAGGGCTGCTCGATTACAGAAAAAATAAGAATCACGATTATTTTAGTAATAATTTAAATCCCGATAATTCAAATGATTATTTGTTGCTTTAAAAAAAAAATCTTTATTTTATTTATTCATTTTTATTATTATTTTTAGTAGTAGTAGTAGTTTATTCGGTCAGTTCATTCATTCCTTTAAACGTAAAAAAACATTTCCAATTCTTTGTGTACAACACGACCGAAAGGGTTTAGGCTGAAGTGAAAACTTATAACGCCTAACCCAGTTTACAGACTTCCACGAGAGAAAAACAAAAACAAAGCACAAACATTAATAATTAACAATATCAAGTGTTAAACAGAAGAGAAATAAGCATGTACTATCTGGAGTTAGTAACATAAATTTCAATATTCCAACAAATATGTTTTAAGTTAATTTAGTTTAAACTAAATCATGTCATCATTATTATTTTTTATTATTTGTCTTACTTTATTCATCCTAAGCTTATATATTCTTGAATTTTAGTAGCTTTAAACAACTTTTTGAAAGTTTTGACTGTTTGGGACACAAAAAACAACTATGGACTACATTTTCTCTGGACAATAAAAGCTTTTTTTTTTTTTTTAAATATGTTCAGTTTCTAAACTAATTCTATTCATCTTATTCCGCCCCGCCCACTTTTGCCACTTTTTGTCTCGGCACTTCCGTTTTCCAGACACTTCCGGTCGAGCGCGAAGCCCGTTCAACGAGGGAAAATATTCTCCGCTCAAATCTGATGTTTAGTCGATTGATTTGTGTAAAATGTCCAATGTTCATTTGCACAAACAAGTCGACACTGCAGCGTTTCTCAGCGCGGCCTGAAAACGGCTTTGTTTTCGTGTAGTGACTGATTTTATGTGGACGTCTCCAGTCCCATGTTAACACATAGGAGAAAAGGGGCGGGCACAATTCATGGTGGCGCCCACGCGAGCCTCCGGAATAAGGTGAATAGGGACACCTGCCCCCTGCTGGCCAGCCCTCACACCTGTCCAACAGAGCCGCGCGGCCTGATGACATCATCTCAGCAGCGTGAAGTAATAAGAGTTTGTTTGAGCTCCGTTGATCTGCTCCTGAAGAAGAGTTTTAGACTTTTCTACTAAACAAAACCAGTGCCTGAGCAAAGGATGTCGAGGCTTCTAAACAGCTGTTCTCCTTTCAGCACAAGGTGAGCTCTTAACAGTGGCGTTACCTCAAGAGTTAGGTATAAAAATATTAGTACGATATTATTTACAGTTCTGTCAGGCTGCGCTGGTGTCTCAGCTGATCAGACGCATCACACAAACCGAGCAGGACGAGCGGGAGGGCATCCTTAATAACCGTTTGTTCTCGATTATGCTATTTTTGTGATCGTCTAGTGTAATAATCGAAATCGTAATCGAATTTCGCTTAATTGCACAGCCCTACATCGGCCTGCTCTGGCTGGTGGGCCGACCTACTGTGTCACAGCCGGAGGTGGTAAAAAGAAAGGAATGGCACTGAAGAAATTAAAAGTATTCCAAGTAGAAAGTATAAAAGTGTTAGGAAAACCAACTTTGCTAATAAGTTTTTAAAATCAACAAAGCACATGGCCAGATTTACTTTCTACTGGAGCCTTTTTAGAAGTCTAGTTGAGAAGAAGTTATCATTGTATTTATCTTTTCAAACTCAGCACAGACGACATAAATCATGCACAACAGGCTCATCCTGCTGACCATGAATCAAGCTCACGATCTGGAGAAAGGTTATTGATGAATGTGTGATGGAGCCAATGGATGCAACATGTTTTAGTTCTCATCTTGCAGACGGCAAAACTGCTGTTGGCGCTTTAAGTTGTAATTAAGCTGTAATAGGGTTTGGCTTTAGATAAGTGTTTTTTTAGATACGTGTCTCTTTTTCAGTCATTGTTTCAGTGTTTTCGTGTTTTGGAGTTAATCGTGTCTGTGTGAAGATACTGACTGAAAATAAACTAAACCAAACACTGCAGTGGAGATGCACGATCCAGCTTTTTTGCTTCCAATGCCGATCCTTTTGTGAGTGAAGAAGTGGATGGTCCTCTTTTCTCCACTGTCAGATCAATAAAGTCCTATTTTTTCTTGAAAACGAGATCTTACATAATAATTCTTAATTATATTCATCTATAAACAAGGATCCAAGAAGTTTTCTACACTAAATATCCTCGAGTACATGACATTGATCTAAACAGCTCACATAAAGTGATCTGATCGATACAACTTGTCCTTTAACCTGTTCCATTGAACCTGTTTCTTGCCACTTTAGGGTTTAGCAAGTCTGCAAATCTCAAAGCCTATAGACTGGAGAGCTGACAGCCATTCTGCCGGTGTGATACCTCATTTGAAAGCCAAGACCTTCTAGTTTCTTAAAGTATGTGTGAGATCTGTGTGAGTGAAACACAATTTACATCACATTTGCCGTTCCTAACCCTAATCCCAACCCTAATCCCTGACTCTAGCCCTAACCCGAGCCCCTGACGGCAAGTAACAGGTTAACAGCATTTCGTAAACCAATTTGCAAACACTCTATTTTATGAGACTCCAACCCTGATTATTTGCTGCTAGCATTAGCATTAGCATATCAAAAGAATGAATGGTGGAATGAGGTACAGCTTGTCCATGCTGACTTCGATTAAGTGGTTGAAAGTTGTGTTTTAAAACGAGAGCTGAAACAGGCTCAGTATGGGATATATTTGGAATATTTTTTTCCCGTATCGGCTCCGATGTCCACATCCCTGGTGCACAGCGATCCCTCAGGTTCAGCCCCAGCGACACGGAAGGATGGGCCAAATGCAGACGACCAATTTCCCAATGGTAGGGATGCACTGATACCACTTTTTCTAAAACCGATACGAGTACTTTGATTTAAGTACTCGCCGATACCGAATACCGATACGAGTACAAGGCATTTTCTTCAACATTCTTACTTTTTTCACAGCAGATTGGTTTGTAATTAGTTAATTTACTCATGTACATTTCCTTAAGTAAAGTCGGCGACACATTTAAGAGCCGTTATATTAGAATTGTGCTGATGCCATTTATTTATTTTTATTTTCATTCAATATATTTTTTTATTTTTATTGCTCTGTCCATCATAGACAGAAAAGCCCATGTCCTAAAGCTCCCAATGCCTGAGCTTTATTCATTTATGTACTTTTTTTAACAATAGTATTGAGATGTTTCTTAAATGGTCTCTTTTCGTCTTTACTTCAGCTCCGTGTGGATTTTCTTGTGTGTTTTGTACTAACTTAGCGAGTGGCTACAGCGTTTTCATTGATCTGCTGCAGCTCATTTTGCTTTTTTGTTTTTCAGATGAATAAACCCCTGGGCATAAAACGGCGTCAGAATGGCCAAAACTGTTAGCCGCGAGTTAGCAACGTTAGCCTGTATGTTGTAAACACTGCAGACGCTGCAGCTCTAACAACATTAAGCTCTGGTTAAATCCAGCTCAGACTCTGGTTTAGAGAGCGCAGTCTGTAATAAAGTCAGCTCTATGTGGATTATTGTATTTACACTAAAGAATTCTCCAGTTTGTTGCTTCTTCTCTCCTCAGCTGAGAGCTGCGCCTCGTAGCTGTGCCTCGTAGCTGCGCCTCGTAGCTGCGCCTCGTAGCTGCGCTGTCCGCACGTCAAATGGTATCGGTTTCTGGTATCGTGACCTCATGAATGAGTACGAGTATGAGTACAAGCATGTGGTATCGGCCCGATACCCGATACTGGTATCGGTGCATCCCTACCCAATGGGACACAAAAAGACCACCTTATGCATGTGCAGTGATTACGAAACACAGGACTTTGCATCAGTCTTAATGGAGGGATCGAGCATAAGACTGAGCGTCCTCTCGCCGTCATTACCACAAACAGAAACACAATAAGAAAAAACGACTTTAAATATTCATATCAACCAGCGCCAAGCAGGGCAGCGCGACATCTTGAGAAATCTTTTTTTTCTCGTGTCTGTATCAATCTTTTTCCCCATTAGGGGGAGGAGGAGGCGGGGGGGGGGGGGGATGGGCCGGCGCTCTCCTACTGTTTATGTGTGTATTTGTGGGGGTTAGCGTCACTGGGAAACCGTATGGATGTGTGTCAGCGGGGGGCGCTCTACCTAATGGGACGCATACAGTGTGGCTTTCGATCTAATGGCCTGTCCCTCGGGGTGGAGTAATTGGGGCTCTCGGAAAAAACATCGGGGGAGTGGAAGAAGTTTTTTTTTTTGGTTGTTGTTTGCGAAGAGGCGAGGTGGGTTTTTTTTTACGTGAAGCCCATACGTTATGAGGAGCATATGGCGCCCGCTGTGAGGCACGGAGGAGCCAAAAAAAAAGCTGCTCTCCATCCACACGTCTGTCTCTATCTCTGTCTCTCTTACTGAGGAGCCCTCCCTCTTTCTGTGTGTCTGGTTAACTCAATAACATCCATGCCTCCTCGCTGTGGAACAATGCTGCCATCCCCGCTGCATCTTAACCAAAGCTGACGACTGAAATGTTAAATGCATTTCGGTGAATATGGACATCTCCACTTGGATCTCGCCTGACTGTTATTTGGACTGACTTCCTACGTCCTTTCTCGAGATCAGTGCCCACTCTCGGGCTAGAATCACAAGCTGCGACCGAAACACGGATTGAATCTGTTAACCCCTTAACACCCAGCTGGACTGAGGACGCTCTCTTCAGTTTGGCACGACGGAAATGTAAAGGATTCTGGAAAGAAGAGTCAAAATAGTGGCAAATTGAGGAGGAAATGAGGGTGAAAACGCAACAAGAGTGTGAGAAAGAAGAGATGAAAATGTGATGAAAAATGTGATGAAAACGCAACAGAGAAGCCACAAAAGAGCCACAAAAAGTGACCAGAAAAAACATGAAAAAGTGGCAAAAAGTGATGAAAAAGTGGCAAAAATGTGACAAAAAACAGACAAAAAAATACCATAATTGTGACAAAAAAGAGATGAAAATGTTACGAAAAATGTGATGAAAGTGGAACAGAAAAGCCACAAAAGAGAAACAAAAAGTGACAAAAAAACATGAAAAAGTGGCAAAAATGTGATGAAAAAGTGGGGAAAATGTGATGAAAAAGTGGGGAAAATGTGATGAAAAGAGACCAAAATGTGACAAAAAACAAACAAAAAAGAGACCATAATTGTGACAAAAAAAAGCTGAAAATGTGATGAAAGTGCAAAAGAAAAGCCACAAAAAGTGACCCAAAAAAACATGAAAAAGTGGCAAAAATGTGATGAAAACCAGACAAAGAAGAGACAAAATGTGACGAAAAATGTGACAAAAAAGAGATGAAAGTGCAGCAGAAAAGCCACAAAAGAGCAACAAAAAGAGACACAAAAAAAACGTGAAAAAGTGGCAAAAATTTGATGAAAAAGTGGGGGGGGAAATTGGATGAAAAGAGACAAAAATGTGCCAAAAAAACAGACAAAAAAGAGCTGAAAATGTGATGAAAGTGCAAAAGAAAAGCCACAAAAGAGCCACAAAAATTGACAAACAAAAACATGAAAAAGTGGCAACAATGTGATGAAAACCACACAAAGAAGAGACCAAAATGAGATGAAAATGCGTCGAAAAACAAGATGAAAATGCAACAGAAAAGCCACAAAAAATGGCCAAAAAAACGAAAAATGTGATGAAAAAGAGCGTCAAAAAAAGTGACGACTACACGGCAACAAGGAAAACGATCAATTGGTCTTAGCTTTCAAATGAGGCATTACACTGGCCGTAGGCTGTAAGTTCTCCAGTCAAGAATGTTTTAGATTTGGGTAAAGCCGAACTGGGGAAAATGCACTCGGTTAAGGAGGTTAAATATAATGTCAAAAAGTCTCAAACAGAACCAGGGTAGTGAACCTTGTACTTTTTCAGTGGATAAATATCTGCAATGTGGGAAAACCTTGCCAGTCTTTGTTCACGCTTCCACCTTTGTGAGCTGTAGATGCATTCACCTGCTCACTCTATTCTGGTTTGTCACCTGAGAGATCCGAAATAATGCAATAATCAGCTTTTCTACATCAAATAAATGCTTGAAATTAAACTGAAACCATGATGTGATTCCAACTGTCCAACACAAGAAACACAAACATTGCAAAGTGAACCAACATAATCTGCTTGAAGTTTAATTGTGACACTAAACATTTATGCAAAAACCCCCATGCACCTTCATCCTGCAGTGAAACCCTTTAACCGGAAACCCGCCCCCTTTATCCATTTACCTACATAATACCTATGCAAATCCCTCCCAGATCACGGCGCATCTATTTTTAAATGCACCCGTGTGCTTTCATCGTGGAACAGGTTGCAGTTTGTTTTCGGGAGCACGGCACCCAGTCAAGGAGGCTCGCATTCCTGCCTGTGTCGCCTCTCCTTCTAACCACTGCTGTCTTTATCACCATCCCCCCCCTCTCTCTCCCTCTCCCTCTCCCTCTCTCTCTCTGCACTGTACACCCTCCCCCTCTGGTTCTTTGCCTGCTCGCCTGCCCCTCATCGGGCTACATGCAGCAAGGCACAAATTCGCCGGGGTAAAAAAAAAAGGGATTGCGATTTGTAAGGAGAGGAAAAATAAAGGAAAATGCAGAAGATGGGGATTGTAGAAGAGGGGGGGGGGGGGGGGGGGGGAAAGCTGAAGGTAGAGAAGAAGAAGGAGGAGGAGGAGGAGGAGGAGGAGGGAAGCGATGGGCGTTCCTATCCTGCCTGTTCCTGTGAGGTCAAAAGTTTACCGTGGTTTTAATTTCACCTTTCCGCAGCCAATCAGAGCGCGTCCCCGGCTGCTGGGGGAACTTTGACCCAGTCAGGGGAGGAAAAAAAAAAAAAAAACGTTGCAGATCTAAAGCGCTATAGCAACAACTGACAAGACTTTGTACTTTATACTATCTTGTTTTCTGGCTGTTTGCAACCAACACCTTCTTGCATTTCAAAAGACCACGAAAGATAAAGGGGGGGAAAAAAAGGAAATGCTTTGTGTGGTTTGTTTTCATTGCATTTCGACCCTTTTATTTTGTAACCTTTGCACCATCAAGCAAAAGACATGTTCTTCTTTTGCTTGTTTTTATTGTATAATTTAAGCTACATTATGGAGGGAAACAAGCAAGAAAACCACAGGAAGAAGTGAGCGCGTTTTTTTTTTTGTTGCGATTTGGTCCACAGACGATATAGACATAGAGACGTTAAAAGCGTGGATACAAATGGGGACAGACACACCCCGCTCGTCGCTGGCTCGCTGCGTGAGGGCAGAGTGAGCAGAGGCATGTGAAAGTGTGAAGTGTGCGCGGCGGCGGCGGAGGAGGGGGAGGAGGAGGCAGTTAGATCATAGCGGCGGCGGAGGAAAAAGCGGCGGGGAGGGGCAGGCTCCGCAAATACAGCACCGAGACGAGCAGCCTGCAACCAGCCGAAAGGAGAACAGAGCCGCTGCAAGGGACAAGGACACATTTCTATAGATACAGCGCTCAGTTAGTTAGATACTACTGCGACTTTGTGTTAGGTCTGGTGTGATTGTCTGGGGGGATTTCCCGAGCTCTTTAAAGCAAGGGGGGTGTTATGCAAAATGGATTTTTTTTCAAGCTTTACATCATGTTATTATGTCATTCCCTCGTTAAAAACAGGCCTGAAGTGTTGCCTTGGCACATTCACGTATTTTTGAGTAATCTGTAAAAACTCTGATGGCGGCCATTTTAGGGATAGGTTTGCCTGAGTGAGTCCTCCTAGGAACGCCCCCACCTCCTGGAGACGCCTCCGAGCTTTCGTCACCAGCCGAGTAACCAACCACTGCTCCTCAGCAGAACCCCCTCCCCTCTGATGCCACAGACAGCGTGTGGAGGGGGCGTGTCGGAAAGGCTCAGAGGTTCTTAAAGAGACAGAGGCCTATTTCAAGACATTCACTACAGCCATTTTGAGAGAGACATTTTATACAAGGCAGTTATTCTAATTTACTGCATTAACAGACCAACAGAAGGTTTGGTCATCATTGTAGTGTGATATAGACTGGTGCTATGGGACTGAAAAAAGCATAATACCCCCTCTTTAAATAAAAAAAAAAGATCTCATGTCAATATTTACCATGTTGCTGTGATATTTACCTTTGTATTGAATGACCTTCATATACAAAGTGGAGTTGTCTTGAGCAAGGGTTGAACCACGGCTGGTTTATGCCCACTGCAGCACCGCCCACACACTTAACCCCATAACCCCCGACTGAACCGAGCACGCTTTCTCCGGTTTGGCTTTACCCCAGTCCAAAAGCTTCTGGAAAAAAGCTGTGAAAATAGCAACAAAACTGAGACTAAACGATGATGAAAAAGTGACAAAAAAGTGAGAACACTTTGACAAAAAAGTGACGAAAAATGTATGAAAAAATGACAAAAATGTGACAAAAATGTGACAAAAAACTAAAAAAAAATGACAGAAAATGACAAAAAAAAAACTAAAAAATTACAAAAATATGAGAAAATAAAGACAAAAAAATGTGACAAAAAAATGTGACAAAAAAATCACAAAAAAATTACCAAAAAAATGGCAAAAAAGTTACAAAAATGAGTTGAATACCCAACAAAAAAATGATGGAAAAAAAATCTGATGACGTGAGGAAAAAGATCCTCTCGGCTCAGGCGGGAGTTAAGAGGTTAATAACATTTGCCTGGGGATGTAAACCTTCTCTTTGGTTTCACATTAGGCAATCAAGCAACTTTACATTTTCTAATCCCCGCTGCTGAATAATAACGGCTTACACTTGTACTGCACTCGACAAGCTTGAGTTTGAAAGTGCAACACTGTGTACTCATTACTTACAGTATTCAGTCCATCGTAAACTACTATTGAATACAGCTGCCCCGTCACCTGCCTAAATCACTCGCACACTACACTCGCTCATCGGCAAGGTGAGTGAAGTGTCTTGCCCATGGACACAATGGCCGTCAACACCAGCAGGATTCAACCAACTGTTTAATTATAAGACAACTCGCACTACTACTAAAATGTGACGAAAAATGTGATGAACAGAGAAGCCACAAAAGAGCAACAAAAGTGACAAACAAAAACATTAAAAAAGTGGCAAAGATGATGATGATGAAAAAGTGGGAAAAAAATTATGAAAAGAGAAAAATGTGACAAAAAGAGATGAAAATGTGAAGAAAAATGTGATGAAAATGACGACCAAAGATGTTGATAGCATTTGGCCTCTCCCGTATATTCCTATAGCTCGAAACAGGGGTGAAGTTGGAAGCGACCACGCTCTTTTCATGGGCACACAGACCAGACAGGTACGTATCAACTCGTCTAAGCTCAGGTAAGAACATATCTCAGTATGGAAAAACTGTGTCCTGTTCCTTTAAGTAGGCTGTAAGTGGGCAGGAAAAGCACCCGTGGTCAATGGCGATGTTATGCAACCTTTTTCCTCCAACCAGATTCCGCGGCCGGGAAGGGGCGAGGGCAAAGGAGGGGGTGGTGGGGGAGTGGGGGTGAAGACAAGCTTTTGTTTGGGTCTTGTCAACGCAATCACGGCCGGGTGCAGAGTAAGTGCGAGTCTCTTTCTCTCAGGAAACCGGACACAGACAGTGTTTAACTCAGAAGGAACAAATCCAGATTTAGTTTAACCCTAACCTGACAGAGCGTATAAAACCCTATAATGCTAAAGGAAGAGCATGAGTCAGTCATATAAAGAAGGAGAAGAGATATGATAGAGCTATATAGAGTTATGATAGCTGCTTCACTCACTCGGGCGCATTACATAATACAATACACAATACATCACGACCAAACCCTAGCGAAAATCAGATCCAACCGTTTCACCCCTCCCACCTGGACTTTCAACTGTGAAAGTCCAGACCCTTGTACGAAATCCAATGAGTACAAGGCTCTGGTGAAACCCAGCTACCCTCTCACCAGTGGCGCATTCAATCGCCCAACAGCTGTGCACGTGCAAGATGACCGCTGTGTTTGGACCAACGCTGTCCGTGCGCCAAACGAAAGATCGGGCCCTTTATCTGTGGACGTTGCAGAAGCTTATCGAAACAATGTCCCAACAACTTTTAATGTTTTTTACCAGAGAGTGTATATTTAGCGCATTACACAACACGCGCATAACAAAGAACCGCAAAGACTTCCCCGTGTTACACAATCTTCCTAGAACTGTTAAATAACAATGACCAAACTATTTAAGTGTCTCATAAATATGTACAGGACATTCAGTGTTGACTTTCAGAGCAGGAACAGAGCGCCATGTGTGTTATTGTGGTTTTTCCGATTGTGACGACACGGGCGTTTTGAAAGAGCAGAGCGGCGTCAAACCGGCAGTGCCGACGTCCACTGCTGTTCAGGAACGCTCAAAAGCCCAGTCGATGAAATATGCATGACATGTGTAATTAATAGGCTGCTGTATGTGACGCTGTGAGAGTCTAAAGAGCCTGTAGTTTAAAGCCTACAAGTGGAGGAATGGTCAGAGTTGTATAGTAGAATCTGCTTGTTTGTTTAGATAAGTGGTTCTCAAAATGTTCACACCCAATGCCACTGAAGAATGACTTGGCTTAGAGCTATGATAGAGCTATGATAGAGTTATGATAGAGTTATGATAGAGCTATGATAGAGCTATGATAGAGCTATGATAGAGCTATGATAGAGCTATGATAGAGTTATGATAGAGCTATGATAGAGCTATGATAGAGTTATGATAGAGCTATGATAGAGCTATGATAGAGCTATGATAGAGCTATGATAGAGCTATGATAGAGTTATGATAGAGTTGTGATAGAGTCGTGATAGAGTCATGATAGAGCTATGATAGAGCTATGATAGAGACATGATAGAGTTATGATAGAGTTATGATAGAGCTATGATAGAGCTATGATAGAGCTATGATAGAGCTATGATAGAGCTATGATAGAGCTATGATAGAGCTATGATAGAGCTATGATAGAGTTATGATAGAGTTATGATAGAGTTATGATAGAGCTATGATAGAGCTATGATAGAGTTATGATAGAGTTATGATAGAGTTATGATAGAGCTATGATAGAGCTATGATAGAGCTATGATAGAGCTATGATAGAGTTATGATAGAGTTGTGATAGAGCTATGATAGAGCTATGATAGAGCTATGATAGAGCTATGATAGAGCTATGATAGAGTTATGATAGAGCTATGATAGAGCTATGATAGAGCTATGATAGAGCTATGATAGAGTTATGATAGAGCTATGATAGAGCTATGATAGAGCTATGATAGAGTTATGATAGAGTTATGATAGAGGTATGATAGAGTTACGATAGAGCTATGATAGAGTTATGATAGAGCTATGATAGAGTTATGATAGAGTTATGATAGAGTTATGATAGAGCTATGATAGAGCTATGATAGAGCTATGATAGAGCTATGATAGAGCTATGATAGAGCTATGATAGAGCTATGATAGAGCTATGATAGAGTTATGATAGAGCTATGATAGAGCTATGATAGAGCTATGATAGAGCTATGATAGAGTCATGATAGAGTTATGATAGAGTTATGATAGAGTTATGATAGAGCTATGATAGAGTTATGATAGAGTTATGATAGAGCTATGATAGAGCTATGATAGAGCTATGATAGAGCTATGATAGAGTTATGATAGAGCTATGATAGAGCTATGATAGAGCTATGATAGAGCTATGATAGAGCTATGATAGGTCATTCACTGAAGGAATGGCTTGGCTTTCTTTGATTGTCTTTAATACACAGGGATCAATACAAGAAATTTAAAAACCTCTACTGCTCAGGTTATACTTTTAAGGCGTTTCACTTCCATTTGTATGCAGCGCGAGACAATACTCCTATAGGCGGATGCTTTGCTGAAGAATGCCAGCACAAAAACAACCTTTAATATGTCCATCATGGATCAGGTGTGTTTGTGGGAGTATACTGGGTAAAGAAGCTTTTCACACTTCATTTCAGACTGTCTGTGAAGCAAGACAGTTAGCACGAGCCAAAACCAAGCACTGAATCATCCAACTACACTTGTCCAGTGATCAGAATGTAACTCTTTTTACTCGTCAGCTTAGCCAAAATAAGGTGCGAGGTGTGAAAATGTAGCTAGACCTGGACAATTTTGCATTTCAGGACAAAATTGTGGAGGGCTAAACTACAGGGTTAAATAGGACCACATAGAAAGAGGGTGTGCTGCTGATTTACTAACTGTAATTGTGAGTATTCAAATTGCAATTTCAATGTGATTGTGTTTCTCTTTTCTATTTCCATGACTTTCAAACATCAGGGCAAAAGCTAAGAGTTGTGAATCAGCCTGGAAGTCTGTCTTCTCCAAACGTCAGGTGTATAGTTGTGTAATGGTTCCAAATCTTATCTCAAATGCAATGCTTGTCAGAAAAGAAAACTGCAATTAGACATTATTTTTCCAGGTCATAGAACAGTATAGAAAACTTTATTGTTTTCCAAGTGCAATGATGGCAGATGTTTGTCGCACATTGTCTTTTGTTTTCTTGTGCAGCACTTTGGGCGGTGTTGACTATATTTTAACCTCTTACCCCCCGCCTTAAAGAAGAAGAGAAGAGGCCACCATTTTACCACACAGAGATATGTTCTTACCTGAGCTTAGACGAGTTGATACCTAAAGACGTTATTAGCATTTGGCCTCTCCCAGTGTATTCCTATGGCTCCAAACGGGGTGAAGTTTGAAGCTACCACGTCTTCCACAGGCACAAAGACCAGACAGGTGCGTATCAACTCGTCTAAGCTCAGGTAAGAACATATCTCAGTGTGGAAAAATGGTGGCCTGTTCCTTTAAGCAAACACATTTTCTCCAGTTCAGCCTTACCCAAAACTAAAAGCATTTTTGGTCACATATTTGTTGTGTTTTCATCTCTTTTTTGTCTGGTTTTCATAGGTTTATAGTCATGATTTTGTCTTTTTTTATTGTGTTATTGTTGCTTTTTTGTCGTATTTTCATTCTCGCGTTCGCCGCCATTTTGACTCTTTATTTTCAAGAAGCTTTGAGATTTGGGTGACGCCAAACTGGAGAGAATGTACTCAGTTCAGGTGGGGGTTAAGATGTTAACCTCTTACCACCCGCCTGAACCAAATGCATTTTGTCCTCATTGCCCATTATATAGGCCCGTGTAACACCTCATTTGAAAGCTAAGACCCACAAAACTGATCTTTTTCCTCACGTTGTTGCTGTGTTGTGTCACCTTTTTTATGTTTTTTTATTTTATTTTTGTTGAATTTTTGTTGAATTTTTATTGATTTTTTGTTGAATTTTTGTCACTTTTTTGTTGAATTTTTGTCACATTTTTGTTGAATTTTTGTTGAATTTTTATTGATTTTTTGTTGAATTTTTGTCACTTTTTTGTTGAATTTTTGTCACATTTTTGTTGAATTTTTGACACATTTTTGTTGAATTTTTGTCACATTTTTGCTGAATTTTTGTCACATTTTTGCTGAATTTTTGTCACATTTTTGTTGAGCTTTTGTCCCTTTTTTGTTGCGTTTACATCCTTGTTTTCTTCTCATTTTTTGTGGCTGTTTTGGTGCTTTTTTCCCAAGAAGCTTTTTTTGATTAGGTTACAGCCAAACTGGAGAAAACGTCCTCAGTTCAGGTGGGGGTTAAGATGTTAAATGAGCTATACATGAATAAACCTTGACCTTGATACAGTTAATTTGCCCAGTATGATCAAAAACATTCAAGCTCCATTTTAAAATCAGTTCATTGCAGTCACAACAGCAGCGTCAAAAGAAAAGGAAAAGACTGAGCGATATTAGGGGTTACGACTTATTCAGCTCCCGGATGGAGGATTCCTGTACACAGTCTTCTCTGCCCCTGATGGAAGGAGCTCAAAGTGGTGGGACAGTGGGTTCCTTCTGTAAGAAATATATTCTGACCAGCCAACCATGTCGTACAGACCTCTTTAAACTTGAAATACATTTGATTCTTGCAATAGTGTAGCAGCTCAAATCTTAGTTTTCTCTCAAATCTAACGTGAGTCTAATGAGTCTAAACCTGCTTCTTGTTCAAGCTCACTCGGTTTCCCAGCTCGTTGGGCTATAACTCTAGCCTTTTGTGCCCGGTTGGAGTGTGCGGGGACAAAGGTCAAACGCAGAGGTGACAAATTGGCTCAAACTCCATCCGTCAGCGTAACCCCGACGTGCCGTGTCAGAGCGACCCAGACTGAACACGTCACTCTCATAATACAGCAAATAAGGCAACTTTTCAAGAATAAGAAACACAAAATATGCTTTATGCTTCGAGAGTTTTGCCAGGGAATGCCTCTTTTGTTATTGCGAGCTTTTTTTTTATCACAAACTGGTAGTGGAATAGTAGTAGTCGTTCATTACTCTGCCTGTGTTGCTCCCTGTTATGAAACATCTGAATAAACTTATCCCGGTGAAAAATGTGGATGTCAGAAAATGAGGAATGGGTTTGGACCACAACTAGCTATTTGTAAAC
Source organism: Gobius niger (assembly GCF_951799975.1). Classification (NCBI taxonomy): domain Eukaryota; kingdom Metazoa; phylum Chordata; class Actinopteri; order Gobiiformes; family Gobiidae; genus Gobius; species Gobius niger. Next base: position 5,065,223 of record NC_136857.1, on the reverse strand, counting down.
CCCAAAAGATCAGGAAATAGGCTTTTAAAATGTCATGTCATGGTTACAGTGGAGTAAAATACAACTTCATTCACAATCACAAGGTCAGTCGATTACGAAATACCATGTAATCAATTCACCTAATCGTAATTCTCGATATTTTCTGCATGACCCGAAAGATAATAGTGATTATGTAGTTCTTATGACTACAGCAGTCAAACGAATTAAACGTGTCATACCTGTTTGTGCCAAACTGACGGCCCAAAGCTTTACACGAAAAGACAAAGCTATTATTTGCCTTAAGTCTTGAAATTCAAGTCTGCATCGGCCACATTGCTCAACTTAGTTTGAAAAAGAGCCACCGTGTGTAACAAGCATCAATAGAATGACTTGAATCATAGAAATCATAGAACCTATCTGAGCCTGTACCTATAAATCCATGCATTTTGTTTAATTTGAGCAATCTATACAAATGAATAGTGAAGCCAGGTGCAAAACTAAAGTATGACGAGGTACGTTTACTCCGTTTCAAGGCACTTATATCATTTGTATGCTTTTTCTATCATTAACATCTTATAAGATGATGTTTAATAGCCATCGGATATGACAAAAAGTAGAAACTTAACTGAATTTGATCTAGCATGTAAAGAAGAAGAAGAAGAACAGGCTAACGGGCAAAGCTAACTGCAGGCTAGCGCCACTTAAACAATATTTACAGCCAAGTTTAACTGAAAAAAATTATCTTCATTGAGTAATTGGATGTACAATATCTCTCTCTCCCTTTGTCTTTTCTGTCAGCGTAGTAGTTTTCTCTCACGGACAATTAATGAGTAAAGAGCCGCAACATGATACGACACCTGCAGTGGCGCTTATGGCCTCTGGGGGCATGAGTTACTTAGTTCTGCTTTAACTCAGAGGGTTTCGTTTTCCAAAGGACATTGGAAAATTTGTATGAAACAAACCAGCTGTGTAACTTGTATAATAACAAATAAAGCACTTTACCTTTAACATTCAGTACACACTGTACAGTAACACCTGTGACACAGAGGGCGCCGCGACCGGAGATAAGGGTCAGACTGGAATTCTCCTCAGGTAAATTATTAATCACTTGTTTTGCTCAACTCTGTAAACTTCTTCTCATTCTGTCCTCAATGTTCTATAACTATATTTGTGCCACATATGGTTGTAATGTTAGATTTTTCACAATTACTGAGCCCAGTTTAAAATAGGGAAGTTTTAATTCCTTCTCAGGTGCCCTCGCACTCGTCCACCAAGCCATTCTCACACAAACAAAATTCTGACATTTAACATGTGTTACAAACAGGAAATGAGCCGAGAAACCACAGGCTTCCTTTAAACTTCTGTGAAAGTTTCCAGAAAGCGTTTGCAGGAAACACTCTGCGAAGCTGTACTGTACGAGTGTCGTCGACATTATGTAGGTTAGACCGTCATAACTGGTCCGGCAGGTTCCTGCTCCAACAAAGATCAACAAACTTTCTCAAAATGAGGGCACTCGAAAGAAGCAGCTGCTGAACTTTCACACATGCAAACTTAAAATTACTTGGATTTATTTATTTAGAAGTGCATGCATTTGTGACACTTTGTTGTCACTATGAGGAAGTGCTGCTGCGTTTCTATTGGTCAGACTGAAATATGCACAACATTTGAAAAAAAATATGTGACAAAAAAAATATGACAAAAATTCAACAAAAATGTGAAAAGAATTCAACAAAAATGTGAAAAAAATATGACAAAAATTCAACAAAAATGTGAAAAAAATATGACAAAAATTCAACCAAAATTTAACAAAAATGTGAAAAAAATATGACAAAAATTCAACTAAAATGTGACAAAAATTCAACAAAAATGTGAAAAAAAATATGACAAAAAATTCAACAAAAATTCAACAAAAATGGGAAAAAAACATGACAAAAATTCAACAAAAATATGACAAAAATTCAACAAAAATGTGACAAAAATGTTTCTCAAAATGAGGGCTTACAAAAGAAGCAGCTGCTGAACTTTCACACATGCAAACATTAAATCATTTGGATTTATTTACTTAGATTGCTTGCTAGCTTTTTTTGTAAGTGCATGTGTTTGTGACACTTTGTTGTCACTATGAGGAAGTGCTGCTGCTTTTCTATTGGTCAGACTGAAATATGCACAACATTTGAACATATGTGTTTGTGAGAGCTCTTGGGCGTTACAAAGTTTTAAAAAGTACTCATTTGTACCCGGTTGTTTGCTACAATTTCTGCAATGCCCCACACAATTTTAAATTCTACATCACAGGCATGTCAAAGTCATGCATCATCACACACTACTTCAAATCATTGGAATGTCTTTAGGGTGCACTCTTTAGGGATCGGGCCGATACCACATGCTTGTACTCATACTCGGACTCATTCATGAGGTCCCGATACCAGAAACCGATACCATTTGACGTGCGGCCAGTGGAGGCGCAGCTACGAGGCGCAGCTACGAGGCGCAGCTACGAGGCGCAGCTACGAGGCGCAGCTACGAGGCGCAGCTACGAGGCGCAGCTACGAGGCGCAGCTACGAGGCGCAGCTACGAGGCGCAGCTACGAGGCGCAGCTACGAGGCGCAGCTACGAGGCGCTGGATTTAACCAGAGCTAATGTTGTTTAGCGTCTGCAGTGTTTACAACATACAGGCTAACGTTGCTAACTCGCGGCTAGCAGTTTTGGCCATTCTGACGGCATTTTAAGCCCAGGGGTTTATTCATCTGAAAAACTAACCCAGTGACTAAAAAGTCCTCAGAAAATCCAAATTAAAGACATACAGCATGTTTATATTGAGCGAAAATGAGCTGCAGCAGAACAATGAAAACGTTGTAGCTTCTCGCTAAGTTACTACAAACACACGAGAAAATCTACAGGAGCTGAAGTAAAGACGAACAGAGACCATTTAAATAAAAATACATAAATGAATAAAGCACAGGCATTGGGAGCTTTAGGACATGGGCTTTTCTGTCTATGATGGACAGTGCAATAAAAATAAACAATTATATTGAATGAAAAAAAACAAAATAAATAAATGGCATCAGCACAATTCTGATATAGCTGCTATAAATGCCTTGTACTCGTACCGGTATTCGGTATCGGCAAGTACTTAAATCAAAGTACTAGTACTAGAAAAAGTGGTGTCGGTGCATCCCCAGCCCTCTTAGTGGTATTTTCACATTTGAAAGCTAGGAACCTCCAGAATTCACTGGCACTAATAAGGCCTCGATTAGGGGACGGGGGTGTTGGGATTGTGGAAGTTCGAGAGAGTCACTTTATGTTTTACAATGTTTTTTTATGGTTCGCTGCGGCCCAGTTAAAGCGTATGATACCCAATTGTGAGAGTTCCTGATTATCATTAGCATTTCTTCCTGACTCTCTCTCTCGAGCCCCCACTGCAGATGCTCTGGGCGCATTTGTTCCAACAGGCTGCCTTGTCCCGCCCGAGTCCAGCCGGTCAGAGCGTCCGCAGCTCAGATGATCCTGCATTTGGATAAGGGGTCAGCACCCGAACAAAGTAATCCACTGTTTAGCACAACTCGTATCAAAAGCGGACAACCCACAGTGGAGCGGTTGTCTCACATTGCAACAAATCAATATTTAAATTTTGGCCCCTTTTCCGACGAGGAGCAGGCGGAAAACCGGCTTGTTTACTGTGACTGGGATCTGTGGGGGCAGTGTAGCTGTTGAGACGGTTTGGGACGAGGGCTGAACAGTGTGTTGCTAATCCAGGGGTTATCAAATTGGAATCGGGACCCCCCAGGGACGCCGAGGTGGGGGTCGCAAGAAGATTTCAAGACAATATTTTTTTCATTTAAATCATGAATGTGATGTGCTGTTGATTGTGGTGAACTGAAGCCAGATATCAAACTACAGTATCCCAACAAACAGTAGTAAACCTGTTATGCGTCTGAAATGATAACAATTGTGGATTATATTTTACAATACGGGGTCCCGTGTTGTTGGTCTGATGTTTTTGGGGGTCACGGCCTAAAAAACATTTGGAAACCCTCGTGCTAATCACTAACCTGGACCAAAACAAGGCTAAAAATCTTAACTTTCTGTAGTTATTCAAAAACTACTTTAACCTCTTAACTCCCACCTGAACGGATCCTGTTTTCTCCAGTTTGGCTTTACCCTAATCAAAAAGCTTCTTGGGAAAAAAAGCACCAAAATAGCCACAAGAAGAAAACAATGATGTAAACGTGACAAAAATTCAACAAAAATTGACAAAAAACTCTAGCCTGGCTAACACCAGACTAAAATCACAAGTGATATTTAGTCTGGGGACCACCAATTCATTTTCTCGTAGGAGAGGTGTGGTTTACGATCGTCCATAGTCGTTTATTGGGCGATACGAAAAAGAAAAAAAAAAGTCTCATGCGTCTGCACGTAGCCACAGCCAATCGTATCATCGTATGAGATGACGTATGACGTACCCGCTGTAAACTTTTGAGCTAAATTATTTAGAACAAGGTCTAAAGCTTGATCAAAAAATACCATCGTGTCTGCTGCTGTCATGTTGGATCCGTAAATAAACTTTTTTTTTATTATCCGTAAATAAACTACAAGCTTCCATATATCGAATAGCGCGTCATCGTCTTGCCGTCCCTCCTCGCTCTGTGATTGGTTCCCAAATCCACCGGAGATTTCGGCCATGGTCCCCAGGCTGTTGTGCAGTTCGAAATAATTCGAGCGCACACAGCAGCCTGGTGTTAGCCAGGTTAAAAAAACTCAATAAAATGTCACAAAAAAGAAAAAGAAAAAAAAAACATACAAAAGGTGACACAACACAGCAACAACGCGAGGAAAAAGATCTGTTTTGTGGGTCTTAGCTTTCAAATGAGGTGTTACACAGGCCTATATAATAGCCAAAGAGGACAGAATGCATTCGGTTTAGGCGGGTGGTAAGAGGTTAACAAATGCTGAAAAATGAATCTAGTTTTCTACTAAATAAAGATACAAAGACATGGGGAGGAGCCAAGTGGTTCAACAGCCCATAAATACATAAATAACGGAGAATGCTAACAGGAAGCTTCAAGTTAGCAACGTGCTAATGCTAACGGCTAGCTACAACTGCCGTTTGTTCACTTCTACTGAACAATCTGCTGTGAGAAAATATCCACATGGGCCCGATTTAGACTTGACTTTCTTTGTATGTGATAAATGAGTTTATATTTTGCCAGAAAATGGCTAAAAAGAGTGAAAAATTGTGTTTCTCTAAAGATTCTATTTTCCCCCTCGGTGAGGCCACGCCCCCTTCTATGACGAGATGCCGTCTGTATCCGCGTATTGTAGTGTAGAGGATGGACGGCTAAGGATCAGTGGTCAATGCAATTAGAAAAAACATTTGGAAACCCCCGTGCTAATCACTAACCTGGACCAAAACAAGGCTAAAATGGAACAAAATTAAGGAAATCATGACTAACACTGAACCAGTCACCCATTCACTCTCTCGTTCACTGGAGGCGAGGTGGGTGAAGTGTCTTGCCCAAGGACACGACGACAGTGGGCACCTACAGGAGCTGGGATTCGAACCCCTGATCTTGCATCTGTAAATTGTTCCTACACCGGCCTCGCTCTGATACCTAAGATTAGTTTCGCTCTTTCCCCTCACTTGGGTCACTCCCCACTGGTGCCAACAGAGGGCGCAGCCACTAATCCCTGTGTAAATATGAAATACAGCTGCAAAGGCATCCAAAACGAAGCATAATAATGTCCCTGTTTAAGTGGAGGAAGGTTGGTCACGTAACCGGGTTCACGCAGAGTTGAACCCCCTCCGTCGCAGCTGGGACCGTTTACCTCTGCTGGCAAGCCCGTAAATGTTGCGGGACGGGGCGAGGCGAGGGTGCGCATGTGTATAGCAGCACTCCTGAACACATAAACCCCCGGCTCCGGCTTTTTTTTACAATGGAAAATAAGTTTAAAAAAAACAGAGCTGTTCCCCTTACAAACACGCACACATCCCTCAACCGGACCCCTTTAACAAGCCACTATTAGCTTTCGAAACTGGCCCCATTCCTCCGCATCTGCACGGGCCTCCCGAAAAGGTGATGTCCGATATCCAGTGTTTCTCCATGTTGTTGGAAAATTTGCAGGTCGTTAATATTGGCACACCTGGAAAAACTGTGTAACTTTCTGTCAGCCTAACTCGGGGTGTCCACACTTTTTTCATCTATAGATACAGACGGCATCTCTGGAGTCGCCCATATATGGTCGTGTTTAAAAACAGTTAAGGGGAAAAACAATTTGGAGAAAAATGGTAACTTTGTCTAGTTATTCAAAAAGTACTTTAACCTCTTAACTGCCACCTGAACGGATCCTATTTTCTCCAGTTTGGCTTTACCCGAATCAAAAAGCTTCTTTGGAACAAAAGCAACAAAATAGCCACAAAAAATGAGAAGAAAACGAGGATGTAAACGCGACAAAAATGTGACAAAAATGTTTAAAAAAAATGACAAAAATTCAACAAAAATGTGACAAAAACTCAACAAAAAAATGACAAAAATTCACCAAAAATGTGACAAAAACTCAACAAAAAATGTGACAAAAATTCAACAAAAATGTGACAAAAACTCAACAAAAAAATGACAAAAATTCAACAAAAATGTGACAAAAACTCAACAAAAAAAATGACAAAAACTCAACAAAAAAGAAAAAAGAAAAAGAAAAAAACACATACAAAAGGTGACACAACACAGCAACAATACGTGGAAAAAGATCCGTTTTGTGGGTCTTAGCTTTCAAATGAGGTGTCACACAGGCCTATATAATCGCCAAAGAGGACCGAATGCATTTGGTTCAGGCGGGTGGTAAGAGGTTAACAAATGCTGAAAAATGAATATAGTTTCTACTAAATAAAGATCCAAAGACATGGAGAGGAGCAAAGTGGTTCAACAGCCCATAAATACATAAATAACGGAGAATGCTAACAGGAAGCTTCAAGTTAGCGTCGTGCTAATGCTAACAGCTAGCTAGAGGATGGACGGCTAAGGATCAGTGGTCAATGCAATTAGGGTGCTTTTAAGAGAGGTCTAAACCGTTATCCCATGTTATAATGTTGTTCTCCAGTACAAACATACCTGGGTTTGGGTGTTTCGAGCCGCTCTCACCTCTTTGAGTAATCTTTGGATCTTCCCCAGCCAAGTAGCCACTCTTTAGCATTGAGGCGACAGCTTCTAAAAAGCTCTTCCTTTCCCAAACTGCACCTCCTGAGGTCCTACGTATCCAGGATATCTAGCTTCATCGTCTCATCGCAAAGTGAAAACACACGCCATAGCTTCACTAGTGGGGAGCAAGATGAGGAGGGAGTGGGAGGGGCTTATTTCAGCTCGCTCGCAGGATCAGGAAGTGAAACTACTGGATTTGTTTCCCCTGCTGGTTCAGATCAATCCTGCATTTTGTAATAAACAAAGTGTAAGATGGTGATCAAGGTATGTTTGACATTATCACCAAATACCTGGAAAAAGCATAATGCCCCCTCTTTAAAGGGGCTACATGCAAGTTGGCCACGTTATACTCACTGCTGCCACCTCAGGTCATACGTGTAACTGCAGCTTCTATATTAACCTTTTTGAGTGACAGTGAAGGATTTTGGAGGCAGTTGTGGTGAACAGGTCTGGGCTCATTCTACACATTAGGACATTGCTTGAACATGTAGGGGGAGGAAAATACCTTTAAGTTTAGATCAGTTATGTTACTTTTGGAGGTTTTAGTCATGTGGAAATATTGAACTTTACCCGTGCACATGACAACTACAGTGTTTATCAGTGCTCTTGCTTTTATACTGCAGTTGATTTATTTTTATGTTGATGTCATATAGATTCATCTGCTCTCTTGTCATTTGATGAAGCACTTTGAATTGCCTTGTGTCTGAATTGTGCTCTACAAACAAACTTCCCTTGTCTTCCCTAAAAAGTTCCATCTCTGGCAATGCGTGCAAATCCAACAAGCAGCCTGGGGGGGGCCACAGAAAATTGCCGCATTTTTGGAATCTCCGAACTTAATTAAGGGATTCATTTTTCACGTGGAAAGCAGACGGCACGGCGGGTTTGAGAACAGAGCTGAAAAAGCGCTGATTTGCACATTATTACAAGGTTAACCTCTTACCCCAAACCTGAATGGAGCACATTTTCTCCAGTTTGGCATTACCCGAATCTAGAAGCTTCTTGATTGGAGAGTTTACAGCCTCATTTGAAAGCTAAGACCTGCAGAACTGATCTAAACTGATCGTTTTCCTCGCGCTTTTGCCATGTTGTTGTCACTTTATAGCTTTTCATAGCTTTTTTAGTCATTTTTTGGGTGTTTATTTGTCCCTTTTTTTGGTCATATTTTTGTAAATTTCTTTCTTGCTTATTTGTCACATCTTTGTTGCTTTTTTGTATTTTTTTTGTCACATTTTTGTTACTTTTTTTGTCTTTTTTGGTCACATTTTTGTTGCTTTTTTCTATTTTTTTTTGGTCACATTTTTGTTGCTTTTTTTGTATTTTTTTTTGTCACATTTTTGTTGCTTTTTTCTATGTTTTTGTCACATTTTTGTCACATTTTTTGTATTTTTTTGTCACATTTTTGTTGCTTTTTTCTATTTTTTTTGGTCACATTTTAGTTACCTTTTTTGTCTTTTTTTGTCACTTTTTTGTCTTTTTTTGTCACATTTTTGTTGCTTTTTTTGTATTTTTTGTCACATTTTTGTTGCTTTTTTGTCTTTTTTTGTCACATTTTTGTTGCTTTTTTGTCTTTTTTAGTCACATTTTTGTTGCTTTTTTGTCTTTTTTTGTCACATTTTTGTTGCTTTTTTTGTATTTTTTTGTCACATTTTTGTTGCTTTTTTGTCACATTTTTGTTGCATGTTCGGTCCATTTTTGTCGCGCTTTTCTTCTAGTTTTTTTCACCATTTTGACTTTTTTTTTTTGTTCGAGAAGCTTTTAGATTTAGGTACGGCCGAACTGGAGAAAATGTGCTCTGTTCGGGTGGGGGTTAAGGGGTTAAATCGCGGAGCCGCCGTCAAACCCTTAGATTGAGTTAAAGCCCAAGACCAGGTTCATCAGCAGGGCAATAACGGTCAGCTCAGTTCTCCAGCTAAACATATTTGTTCACTGACCACACTCGAGTGCTGCTTTTATTGGTCACTTTGAGGATGTACCTTTTTTCTTTTTCTTTTTTTCTTTTTTTTTCCCTCCCCCAACCCCCCGCTCTATTCCCCCGGCCTCCCTCTCCCTCAGTCCCTCCCCCTCTCCCCCCTCTCTCTCCCGCATGCCGCGCACTGCTCAGTTCTGGCGCTCGATGGATGAACGACCTTGAGCATGTGTTACCATGGCAACGCAGCCTCACGCAACCAGTCGGTAACAGCTGGATGCGGCGACGCAGCCAGAGTCGCGAGCGGCGCCAACGCTCCTCCTCCTCCTCCTCCTCCTCCTCCTCTTCTACAGGAACGTCGGGACGTCAAAACGTGTTACAGTTATATTTCATTTAGACCAATATTTAGGTGATTTTAGAGGCGTAGTATTTTTGGTGAAGTTACATTATTTTGCATATCAATCGGCTATATCATAATCTTTCATTTGCTGCAAGCTGATGCAATTATAGAGACAAGAAACATTACGATCTTGTGTTTGCCATGATTATTGACAAAACTTGACTTTTCTATTTTTCTAGTGCAGTTTTTTACACACTAGGGCTGTGCAATTAATCGAAATTTGATTACAATTTCGATTATTCCACTAAACTATTACAAAATTAGCATGATCGAATATTTTATCATATATATATTTTTTTTTTTTGCAAAGCAGACTTGCATATTTCATGGCGCCGGGATTATTTCCCCTTCGCATTTCACGTGCCGTGGCTCATGCTTTTGCCTGACTTAAAACAAACAGTGCTGCTCAGTTTGCTTGTGCAGGTGTGAGGGCTGGCCAGCAGGGGGCAGGTGTGAAACAGGGACCTCTACTTAATCGAGGCATCCTTGAAATCATTTGTACTTTTATGACTGTTCAGAAACAGAAAATATTCAGCATAGTTTTTTTTATTAAGAAATATATAAATAAAATAAAGACCTTTTTTTTATAGGGAACAAATAATCGTTTGAATAATCGTGATTTCAATTATGACAAAAGATAATCGTGATTACTATTTTTTCAATAATCGAGCAGCCCTACTACTACACACCATGGATTGTAAAATGACACTTTCTGAATATTGTTTTCATTTGCATAATACATCTCAAATTGCTTAATTTGTAAATTAGTAGTTTCAGGGATTGATGATGGATTCCGGGGAACACTCATTTAACATCATTATATCCTCTCACATCATTGCCAGATCCCCCGAAAGGGTTCCTGGATCCTTTACTCTAGAAAAAAACACTGAAGAAACCACAACCACATCACAAGAGTTATACACACTGCACAAAATGAACTATATTCTTGCGCATTATAATTAAAATGTGAGTTGTTTTGACTAGTTAAGATGTAGTTGACCTAGATTATTTCACTTGTTCTGAGCTGTTTCTGACTCGTTTCAATACACGTCGTCTTTTCAGATCATTTTCTTCTTCGGGGGTTGAAATGGTGTTGTCCAATTGTCTGAAATGTCATCAAACTAGCAAAGTATTCTTGGTCTGATCAGGAAAAAAGTCTAATGAGTGAAAACCGCCCAAAACAAGATACATTTCCTCAATTCAAGTCATTTAAACCAATGCTTGACACTAACTTTTTTTTTTTTTTCAATTTTAACCCTGTCTTTAGTGTTAATTTTATTTATTTATTTATTTATTTTTACTGTTATTTTTTCTTTCTTTTTTTTCAATTTTAACCCTGTCTTTGGTGCTAATTTTATTCATTTATTTATTTTTACTGTTATTTTTTCTTTTATTTTTTTTATTTTAACCCTGTCTTTAGTGTTAATTTTATTTATTTATTTATTTTTACTGTTATTTTTTCTTTCTTTTTTTTTTCAATTTTAACCCTGTCTTTAGTGTTAATTTGATTTATTTATTTATTTATTTTTACTGTTATTTTTTATTATTATTTTTTTTTCAATTTTAACCCTGTCTTTAGTGTTAATTTTATTTATTTATTTATTTTTACTGTTATTTTTTCTTTCTTTTTTTTTCAATTTTAATCCTGTCTTTGGTGCTAATTTTATTTATTTATTTATTTTTACTGTTATTTTTTCTTTTTTTTTCAATTTTAACCCTGTCTTTGGTGTTAATTTTATTTATTTATTTATTTTTTACTGTTATTTTTCCTTTCTTTTTTTAAAAATTTTAACCCTGTCTTTGGTGTTAATTTTATTTATTTATTTATTTTTACTGTTATTTTTTCTTTCTTTTTTTTTTCAATTTTAACCCTGTCTTTGGTGTTAATTTTATTTATTTATTTATTTTTTACTGTTATTTTTCCTTTCTTTTTTTTCCATTTTAACCCTGTCTTTAGTGTTAATTTTATTTATTTATTTTTACTGTTATTTATTTTTCTTTTCTTTTTTTTACAGAATTTGTTGAAAAACAAATTAGTTCAGTTAAGTTTATTTCAACAGGAACAATGTGCAAAAAACATTAATTTAAGATGCTTTGCGCCAGATTTAGCTTGATTTACTTTCCATCTGCAGTCCCCGCTTGAAATATTTTGGTTTAAATTTAATTGAACTTACTGTGTTAATAAAAATGTCACAATAACATATCAGAAAATATCAGGGCACTTATCGCCAATGTTCTCAGATTATGTTGTCCTACATTATATTGATTATTTGTGCATTTTAGGAAGGCTGCATCCAAACAGCTATTATGTTTAGAATTATCACTACTGTCCTAATCATTTTCACAGTTATTTTAGTTTTGAAATGGAAAGAATTCCCCCGAAACATAAATCTTCCAGTGAGGCATTCCTGGACAAAGCAGCACTGGCTCCCGCAGACAAAGGGTTGTTTCATGACCGTCATCTTTTGTGATTGTTACTGTATTTTGGGTAATTTGTTTGTATTTTTGTATTGTTCTTTTGTGAAGCCCTTTGTGATCTCTCCTGTCAGTTAAAGGAACAATAACGTAAACGTTCCTTGCACAGTAAACCTCATCCCTTTGTCCTATTAACACCTCGACTTGTGCTGCAACCAGAGGAGGGAATAATACAGGTTTGTCGTGGGGGGACTGGAGGGGAACTGCAAAACGTAATCGACTCGAGGTCTTTTTCTCTCAATTTAAGTATGAAAGACTTGGCTCATGGACAGATTTCTTGAAATGAGTTACTCAAATCAGTGAAGTATTTATTTAAAGGTACCCAGCGGTGGGTAATCAAAGAATGGATTTGGATGAGGACCTAACTTGTTTAAAGCAGTACTGAGTAACTCTTGCCCCGAGAGGCCATAAGCACAGCTGCAGGTATCGTAGCATGTTGCAATTTTTTAAACTATTAATTGTCCGTGAGAGTAGGGCTGCTCGATTATTGGAAAAATAATAATCACGATTATTTTTGTCATAATTGAAATCACGATTATTCAAACGATTATTTGCTGCCTTTTAAAAAAAAAAGTCTATCTTTATTTTATTTATTTATTAATCAAAACACTACACTACACTTTATGTTTTCTGGACAGTCATAAAAGTACAAATGATTTCAAGTACGCCTTGATTAAAGAGAGGTCCCTGTTTCACACCTGCCCCCTGCTGGCCAGCCCTCACACCTGCGCAAGCAAACTGAGCAGCGCGGCCTGATGACATCATCACACAGTGCCGTTTGTTTATATGTCAGGCAAAAGCATGAGCCGTGGCACGTGAAAAGCGAAGGGAAAATAATCCCAGCGCCGTGAAATAACGCAAGTCTGCTTTGAAAAAAAAAAATGTCCAAAGAAAAAATAAATTTTAAAAAATTGAAAAAAACAAAAAAACAATATAATAGATTTTTTGGCGATTATGCTAATTTTGTTATCGTTCACTGTTGTAATCGAAATCGTAATCAAATTTCGTGAGAGTAAACAATGCACTGACCGAAAAGGCAAAGGGACAGAGGGATATTGTACAGCCAATTACACAATGGAAATAAATAATTCAAACTTTGCTGTAAATACTGTTTAAAGTGGCACTATCCCGCAGCTAGCTTTGCCCGTTAGCCTGTTAGCTTCTTCTTCGTGATTCTATTAGTGTGTATTGGTGACTCCGACCCGGCGGCAGACAAGTTGCAATTGTGTTTTTTCTGGCCAGAGACACCAGATGGAGATGAAAGACCCTCCAATCATCCCATTAACACTTGTATCACACCCACAGGGACTATACGGAAAGGATTTATTTAACAAGTTTGCTTTAAATCTCAAATTCTGCTGACTTTAGTCACATCACCATGGAGACGAGCTGGAGACGTACCCCCTCCCGGTAAAGTTACAGTCATGTCTCACAGCAAAGGCTCATGTTTGTTTGTACATTCATGAGGTATTTTTTAATACTGAAAATATCTGTCATAAAATAAATGGTTGTATTTAAGCTTTATTTATTGGGTCAAATGTTACGCGGCGTGGCTTTAAAGAAGCTTTTACTTAATTGCTGATGACTGCTAACAGGGTGTCTCAAATTAAAGGTCATGGTAAAAAAAAAAAAATAGGAACTACAACAGAACTGCTTTTAGCTCCATATAAGAACACAAGCACAGGTTTCTCTGTATGTGAGATTCCTCATTTTTAGTATTCAGGCACAAAGTTGGAGAAAACTGCATGAATTAGGCCTTGATTGAGGACATGGTGCTGGGATTGTGGATGTAGGACAGAGCCGTCGAAACCAGGTTTAGCCATAAAGTCTGGCAAATAAGAGCGGGCTTTATTCTGCTCTGGATACGGAACCCAAAACTTTAACATTGTGTAAATGTATTGTTATGTGTTGGTAACAATGGATAAATCAACACATCAGTATAACAGTGATTTGTTTACCTCATACAGTCTCTGATAGATCACGTTTAAAGGGGGGGTATTATGCAAAATGGACTTTTTCAAGCTTTACATCATGTTATTATGACATTCCCTCATTAAAAACATGCCTGAAGTGTTGCCTTGGCACATTCACGTGTTTTTGAGTAATCTGTAAAAACTCTGATGGCGGCCATTTTAGGGATAGGTTTGCCTGAGTCCTCCTAGGAACGCCCCCACCTCCTGGAGACGCCTCCGAGCTTTCGTCACCAGCCGAGTAACCAACCACTGCTCCTCAGCAGAACCCCCTCCCCACTGATGCCACAGACAGCGTGTGGAGGGGGCGTGTCCGAAAGGCTCAGAGGTTCTTAAAGACACAGAGGCCTATTTCAAGACATTCACTACAGCCATTTTGAGAGAGACATTTTATACAAGGCAGTTATTCTAATTTACTGCATTTACAGACCAACAGAAGGTTTGCTCATCATTGTAGTGTGATATAGACTGGTGCTGTGTGATTGAAAAAAGCATAATACCCCCTCTTTAAGCCATATTCACATATCTTACATGCCCTGCCTTTACATAAGAAAAGACACATGGATGTCAAAAGTGAGCGGCAAGCAACAAAACACAGAGGAGGAGGCGGAAACGGAGAGAGATGAGCACTTGACATTCCTCTCACAGAAGAAATCTCTCGGAAAAATACAGAGGACACGAACTGCGCTCAGGCATTTGAAGGAAGAGCTACTGAATTGTCTTTCTTTCTCTCTCTCCACATTGTGAATAGTTGGACTGACAGCAAAACCAATTTAAATCCACCCTTCCATCTTCAGCGGCGTCTTTCTCTGATTATAAATAGATTCTGAAGTTTACGTTTGGCAAGAGAGAAGTAGCGACACAAGACGAGACAACAAGACGCTGCGAGTGTCGGCTTATTGAAGTTTTCGATCCTGTATGTAGTGAAGTAGTTATTAAAACATGACTTATCTGATGAATAATATCACTGAAGTGGCTTCATATGGAGAATGGATTAATCAGTTATAATCGATCCTCCAGCACAAAGTGAGAACTGCTGAGAAGATCGTCAATGCCCCTTAGGGCTGGGTACCCTTAAAAAAAAAAATGATAACAAAAAGTATTGTTCAGGTGCCGGTATTGAAACCCAAGTATCACTAAAGTATAGCGATACTTGGGTTTCAATACCGGCACCTGAACAATACTTTTTTCCAATATTTGTGATCTAGAACCAGAAAACTGAACAAAATAATGTGTGGAAGAAATGCAAATGTACAATATCGGGTTTATCCCCAATGTCAAGGAGTGTGTGGAAAAAATGGGGAATAATTTGGGATAAAATGGGGGGAAATTGGGAGAATTTGTGGAAAAAATAAGAAAAAATGGGGCAGAAATAGGGGGTGGGGGGGGTAAATTAGGGGGAAATGGAGGAAAATAGGGAATATATTAGCAATACCCCTCCTGGAACCGCCACCTTAACGTGGTGGAGGGGTTTGAGCCCCCGAATGATCCTGGGGCTCTGTTGTCGAGGGTCTCCCATGGCAAACCGGTCCTAGGTGACAGGTCAGACAAAGAGCGGTTCCGAAGCCTCTTATGAGAGACCAACAGGCCCGGTTAGAACCATGAGGCCGTCCTTCTGTGGACCCACCACCTACAGGAGGAGCCATAGGGGCTGGTGCAATGTGGTTTGGGCAACTCCAACAGCTGCTCCCACGACCCGGCAACGGACAAGTGGAAGAAAATGGATGGATGGATATTAGAAATTGGGAAATCGAGAAGAAATCATTGGGCATAACAATGGGAAAAAAATCATGTATTTGAGGTGAAAGAACCAAGTCACTTCCTTTAACGTTTACCCTGGACCAACAGCGTCAAAACTTGGATCTAAAGATATAAGATTTTATTTCGATACTTTACTTTCTCTGATACCTAAGCCTTTTTTCCGATACTACACTGGTATCGTTAAACTGTACCCAGCCCTAGTGCCCCTCTGCCCTACATTCAGGACATTTACTCCCCCGATATCACTGGCTCAGCGTCTCACAGTCTCTTCCGTGCGCTCCCCTCAGATCCGGCCAACTCAAGGACAACTCCTCTCCCTTCCCTTTCCCGTGTATTTTAGACATTGCTCTATAAATAGTCTTAATACAATGTTTACACCACAGACTGTAGAGAAACACGACTTCCATTACTCTCCATCAACTAGATCCGACAATAAACCTGACTTTGACTTTCACAACTTTTTTCCCTCATGTTTCCGGCATTAAAAATTCATTCTTGTAGATTTCCTCAAATTGCATCATGCACCTGCACCAAAACACAACAACAATCGTTCAGTTCTTTGCTTCACACGCCCCGATGAATACAGCTCCATTTTAAATGCCACTTGTTTGCTTGCGTGCTTGACTCATTTTTTTTTTTTCTCTCTCTCTTCTGCTTCTATAAATAGGCCGTGACGATTGACTTCCTGGTTGCTGGGTTAGCTGCCCAATAACCCTTCAGCAAAACAAGTCATGAGAGCGGGATGTGTACAAAACAAAGTCATAAAAAGTTGCAGAGATTTGCGTTTTCAGAAATATTACGCGGTGAAATACAGATCTACACGGGCTCCACTGAATTTGAGAGGAGCTTGCGAGCCCGAAAAAGGTTGAGCACCCCTAGCCTATAGAAGATGATCAGGACAAAAAAACGTACCCCTCCTCCACTCTGCGAGATCAATAAGGTTCAAGAAGATTAATTTCTCTTTAACACATTGTGACACATGAACGAAGGGCCCCTCGGAAAAACAACAGGACAACAGCGGAGCTCGCCACTTCCACTGCAGCCCGTGGGGGATAGAGCGAGGCACACCACGGGCAGGGGCGGGTCGAGAGAGAGTCAAAGAATGTGCTATGAGAAATCGTCCTGATTCAACGCGATGCAAAAACAAAGCTTTGTGTTTTGAGAGGTAGGAAGTTTGTCACGGTAGGATTCGACGGATCTGGAGCGTCCATTACGGCGGCACAGCTAATCGCGATTTCGACGGCCGCAAAGCTGTTGTTTAAAGGTGCCTTTGCATAAAACGAAATGTCTCCGTAGAGTCTCGTCAAATAACCCGCTCACCCTGGACTCCAGACGTCCACAAACATGCTCTGATTTGCATGTGATTCTTGCATTAGTTTAGCAGTTCAGATTTCAGTTTTCTCTCAAACGTTGATGCTCCTGGATGTGGTTTTTAGATCGATAGATACTTATTAAGCCCTAATATTGAGAGCTGTTCTTTTCTCAGATTAAGAGTTATTATTCCTGGGTCAATGATTGTGTTTTTCAAATATATATAACAGATCATTTATATCAATAACAAGGTCCACCATCCCCTTATAGATACGGACGGCATCTCTGGAATCGCCCATATATGGTCATGTTTGACAACAGTTAAGGGGGGAAACAATTTAGAGAAAAATGTAAATGGAATCTAATTATTCACGACTTTAACAAATGATGAATTACGACATATATATATATATATATATATATATATATATATATATATATATATATATATATATATATATAGTTTTCTACTAAATAAAGATGCAAAGACATGGAGAGGAGCAAAGTGGTTCAACAGCCCATAAATACATAAATAATGGAGAATGCGAACATGTTAGCATCGTGCTAAAGCTAACAATAGCTAGTGCTAGTCGCTTCTACTGAACAATCTGCTGTTAATAAACACAGCAGATTGTGTTTATTCGATTTAGAATAAAATCGAATTAGAGTTGACTTTATTATTATGTGATAATGAATATAGGGCTGCTCGATTATTGAAAAAATAATAATCACGATTATTTTTGTCATAATTGAAATCACGATTATTCAAACGATTATTTGCTGCCTTTAAAAAAAAGTCTATCTTTATTTTATTTATTTATTAATCAAAACACTACACTACACTTTATGTTTTCTGGACAGTCATAAAAGTACAAATGATTTCAAGTACACCTTGATTAAGGAGAGGTCCCTGTTTCACACCTGCCCCCTGCTGGCCAGCCCTCACACCTGCGCAAGTAAACTGAGCAGCGCGGCCTGATGACATCATCACACAGCGCCGTTTGTTTTTATGTCAGACAAAAGCATGAGCCGTGGCACGTGAAAAGCGAAGGGAAAATAATCCCAGCGCCGTGAAATAACGCAAGTCTGCTTTGCAACAAAAAAAAATTGAAAATAAAAGATTTGAAAAAATTGAAAAAAAAATAATTATAATTGATTTTTTGCGATTATTCAAATTTTGTAATCGTTTACTGTTGTAATCGAAATCGTAATCGAATTTCGATTAATTGCACAGCCCTAAATAAATGTATACATCGCCAGAAAATGGATAAAAAGAGTGAAAAATTCGAGGCCACGCCCCCTTCTATGACACGATGCTGTCTGTATCTATAGTTAAGCCGCAAAATCTGCATGTCATTAATAGACAATCACAGCCTGGAATCTTTGCACCAGTCCCAAGCTTGGATAAATGCAGCAGGTTCAGTTAAGGAATGGCATCTGAGACAAAAGCTAAACACTACCAATCCTGCGACAGTAACAGCTCAGGGTTTGGAGAGAAGCTTGTACTTAAGTGGAATAAAAAATACAACTTTTTGATGTTAAACGGCACCGCATTGGAGAGCTTCTTGTCTGTTCGAGAATCACATCAGCAAATTAGCAACAATAGGTAAAAAAAAACACCAAATACATTCTTATTTGTGCCATATCGCCCACTGCCAAACGCAGGAGAAGGCACACAAAGACTGTGCAAGTGAATGTAAATTGAAATACATGGCTCAAGGTTCTGCGTTTCCCAGGCCGCATTAGTATGTGTATGAGATCCATCGCGATGACTGGAGCCCTGCCCCCCAAGCCACTGACCCCGCCACCAGCCGCCTCTCCGACTAACCTCCGTCCCCTCTCGCCATTCAGCAAACACCATGCATCACTGTCAGCCGCTCCTCCTCGACGCCGCGCTCGTGCAGCACGGACCCCACGCGGGAGCCAATAACGCAGACTTACAGATGCCATTATGCAAAATCCACTGTTTTGTTTGTGCTTTTAACAAGGCTATGATGTGATTTGAACCTACACAACATACATGGGGATTTCTTTGTTTCGTTCGTGTGTCCTTATGAGAGCTGGACGGTGATAAGAAAATGCTGAATTAGAAAAAATTTGGGACAAGCGTTACGTTTTGCAATTACGATTCGCGATTTATGTTTTTATTGAACATTTTTAACAAGTTGAGAAGCATTAAAACTTAAAGGAATAGGCCACCGTTTTTACATACTGAGATATGTTCTTACCTAACCTTAGCTGAGTTAATATATCCCCGTCTGGTCTTTGTCCGTGCGCTCTGCCAGGCAAACGGAGCACATACGCAGCCTCTCCCACATGTCATATGGCTCCAAAAAAGCTCACGATAGAAGCTACCAAGCTCTTCCACGTGTTCCCTATTTAAATAAAGTTACGTGAAGTGTTTTCACGCGAAGTAACTCCTAAAGACTTCCCCCCGCTCACTTCCGTCAATAACCTTTAGGAGCTACTGCGCGGACGTTGTGCTCCTCGTATCATTACGCCTCACAATATAGTCCCCCTTTTTATCTGCTTATAAAATCGACATGTTTATATTTCTGTGTAAATATACTTCGCTTGAAAACACTTCACGTAACTTTATTTAAATAGGGAACACGTGGAAGAGCTCGGTAGCTTCTATCGTGAGCTTTTTTGGAGCTATATGACATGTGGGAGAGGCTGCGTATGTGCTCCGTTTGCGTGACAGAGCGCACGGACAAAGACCAGACGGGTATATATTAACTCGGCTAAGGTTAGGTAAGAACATATTTCAGTATGTAAAAACGGTGGCTTATTCTTTTAAGAGAAGGCTGGAAAATGGACTGGTCATCTAAACAAGAATAACATGGATTTCAGAGTATGTTCAATATCCAAATGGAAACAAGATATTTAGTTATTTGCAAGGGATACTGTCTGCCTAATAACTTGCTAATTATGACCAGGGCTGTATCATATTGCACATGATTACGCCGGTGTAATATTTGGACACTGGTGCAAATTGTGATACCGCTGTAGACACGATATAACTGCATGTGCACAACAGCTGATTTTGACAGGAGGATGGAGCTCACAGCAAATGCTACGCTCAGCTACACCAGCATAAACATGACTGTGGGGAGACTTAAGGGGCAGGGGCAATAAAATGAAGCTTCTCTATTGCTTGAGTAGCTCATCTTTGCGAGGAAAGGCTCGGGCTTTGGATGAACTCCCGACAAGTCGCGTTCCCTTAGCATGGCGCTAACGACAACACGGCAAAGAGAAGCATCAGTTGTTAAAAGCTCATTTCTCTTTCATCTGTGGCGTCTCCATCATGATCTCACGAAGACTCAAGACTCTGCTTCTCTCTCTCGGCTTCTGCGTGAGTGCGTCACTGCGTGCTCTTGGTTGCCATGGCACCGGCCGACAGTAGAGGAGGAGCTTGGAGAGCCGCAAAAATGTCATGTTGGAGTCAAACACACTACAAATACTGGGTCGTCCCATATGGTCGTCTCCTATGCGCTTGTCGGCTATGAAAAACACTTGGTTTCAGTTCTCTATGTAAGCAGCTGAAACCAAGAAGCGCTTCTCCAGGTTTAGAAGTCCGTACTCTTTCAGTGGACTCTCGCTGATGCTTAAAGGAACAGGCCACCGTTTTTCCATACTGAGATATGTTCTTACCTGAGCTTAGATGAGTTGATGCGGACCTGTCTGGTCTTTACGGGTGCCCTCAGTCACGCACAAAGACCGAAGATGTTTTTAGCATTTAGCCTCCTCTCCTCCTCTCCTCTCTGAAGTTAGAAGCGACCAAACTCTTTCCCTCTTTCATTTAAATACAGTTACATGAGCAGTTACACGATCCAAGTAAAGTTACACAAAATGAAACTTTCTAAGTGGATAAAAAGGGGTACTATATTGTATGGCGTAATAACACCTTAGGGGCACTTCGACGTCTGCACAGTAATAGCCTATCTTCAGAATTCTTAAAGGTATTATGTAAAATTGACTTTTTCAAGCTTTACATCATGTTATTATGTCATTCCCTCATTAAAAACATGCCTGAAGTGTTGCCTTGGCACATTCACGTATTTTTGAGTAATCTGTAATAACTCTGATGGCGGCCATTTTAGGGATAGGTTTGCCTGAGTCCTCCTAGGAACGCCCCCACCTATTTCAAGACATTCACTACAGCCATTTTGAGAGAGCAATTTTATACAAGGCAGTTATTCTAATTTACTGCATTTACAGACCAACAGAAGGTTTGGTCATCATTGTAGTGTGATATAGACTGGTGCTATGTGACTGAAAAAAGCATAATACCCCCTCTTTAAGGAGTGAAGATTTTACTGCACGGACGTCTAAGTGCTCCTAAGGTGTTATAACGCCTTACAATATAGTACTCCTTTATATCCACTTAGAAAATCGACATCGTTAGCCACATAGCATAATTGCCTATGTCATATTGTATTGCTACAATATCAATAATAGAATACCAATGTGTTTTTTTGTTTTGTTTTCCAAAAACAGTGAAATATGATTGAAGCCATTATGCTATGAGGCTAACAACATGTTTGATTTTGTGTAACTATACCTGGAAGAGCTTGGTCTCTTCTAACTTCTAGTCTCGCCAACCAGACTCCGCTTCTTTACAGAAGAGGGTCTGGCAACACTCCATTGCGCGCTTTCAACGGAAGTGACGCAGCGATATGGAGCCCACCGACCAATCAGAGCAGCTCCCTGAACGGGCGTCACGTTGTTGCGCCTTTGTTTTGTAAAAACACAAGCGACCACTTCACGTAATGCTCCGGTATGCTTGTATTCTTAAGCTTTTCTGACTTAAACGACAGAAGTCATTTACTGAACTCCGTGTGGCAGGAGCGCCATTGTTAATGTCCGAATGACGACAACTTTCTTGTCGCTGTTTCTGTCGTCACATCCGCTATGTTCTCATTGGCTGCTGCGCTTCGGTCGTCCCACATTAGTCCCGCCTCCAGCAGTAGCTTTTCTACTACAGGGTCGCCAGACTAGTCTCCTGTTTATTCATTAACAAACATCGGAGATTAGTCTGGATGCCAGGCTATCTAACTTCACCCCCGTTTGGCCCCATAGAGGAGAGGAGGAGAGGCTAAACGCTAACAACATCTTTGGTCTTTGACTGAGCGCACGCACAAAGACCAGACAGGTGCGCATCAACTCGTCTAAGCTCAGGTAAGAACATATCTCAGTATGGAAAAAACGGTGGCCTGTTCCTTTGGATGCTTTCACTACGAAACATTTATCTGTTAGGATCATGTTGAGAATATTTCAAATTGTTTGCCTCACTAGAATTACCAGCAGAGGGCATAATCAATCATTCTCAGAGGAAATCAATGCCCAAACGAGAATAAAATTGTTTTCCATATCCATACTGTTAGACACGCATGAAATGTGCAAAAGTACTGTAAGCATAAGCCACTGGGAAGCATGATGAGTCCTCTTCACGTCGGCGCATATAGGGATGCATAGGGCGCACGTGTGCCGAGGACTCGGGCCACGGAGTTGACTGTAAATCTGCCAGGAGAGCGGGAAGTAGACACTGGGCTTCTTGCCGCCACACCCCTTCGCACAGGCGACAGACAGCTGGAGACAAAGCTGCAAGCCGAGCTAAATTTAAACACATCTCCAAATGATTCACCAGCGCACAGACATGCCTTCTCCTGTCAGGCTGAAAAAACCTCCACTACAAAGGCACAAAAGGCTCCGAAATAATAATTATGTGCTCACTAATTGCTAATAAGAACCAACCCCTCAGCGGGAGCCAGCATCCGAACTGACCTAACAGCTGTCTGCGCCACTTCTCCTCAACTTCAGTTTGCCCACACTGGAGGGTTTGACCGCCGCTCGCAACAGCAGATATCCGGCTCGGGGTTTTGGGAAGCACGGAATAATGAGCCGGAATCAAATTGCATTTTCAGTAGAAGTAAATTGCAAAGGGCACGACTGTAATGTCCTTCACACAAAACATAATATCAGACGGTAAATGTGGAAATAGAGCCTTTTACATTATGGAAAACTGCACAATGTATCGCCAGAATATTGTTATTTGGTGACACAGAATCTGAATCGTAAACTTAGCCACAGCACAGTGTGGGAAAAGCACACATTTAGGCAAAAAAAACACTTAAAATGCGCAAGAGATCAGTTTTAGTCATGATTTTCCCAATTTTGTTCCATTTAATCCTCATTTTGGTCGTGTTTTTTGTCTTATTTTCAAACCATTTTAGGGCTGCAACTAGCGATTATTTTGTCATCGATTAATCTATCGAATATTTTTATTATTTAATCGATTAATCGCTTGGCTGTGAATGGTGTAGGAAAGTTGGATTTTTAAATTTCATTTCTCACATAACGCTAAAGTGGCGCCGCTTCAGGACGTGTTGATGGAGGAAACTTAAAGTGAATGTTTGTCGGAGGCTCTTGGCGCTAATTCTGCTTCTGATTGGACGAGACACAGACGGATATTTATGAAATCTACAATGTACAAAACACCACAGACCCTTAACTATGAAAAACAAAGTAGGTTTTCATCAAAAATACTACATTTTCATGTCATTTTTTGCTCTATTTGAGTCTGTGTGAACCAGAAAACGATTAATCGATGACTAAAACAGTTGTCGACTATTTCAATAATCGATTCGTCGTTTCAGCCCTAAACAATTTAGTGGAAAAAAATCGCAAATTGCTTTAATGGAACAAACTGTGTTCAAATGATTGTTGGAATATTGAAAACAGACTTTTTTCCTCATGTAGAGCAGCCCTTTTCATGCCTCCTGACACTGTACAGTAAAGTGCACTGTCAAGCGAATCTTCGCACAGAGTAAAACAGAACATTACAAGCAGAGTGGAATTCCTTTGCTTCCTTGCTCACGTCTATTTGACATTTTTTGCCAAGTTTTCGACGCCATGCCAAGTATTCCAGAGCAAAAACGCGCAACGGCTCTGCACGCAGAATCCCACATTATCATATCTTCAGGGGTTACTGAACGGACACGGGGCCACGCTGCTGCCCCCTGCAGATGTACAGTGAGACACATAATAGAGGGTGAAGCAGCTGGCAGGTACGAAACGAGAAAGGACAACGAAAAGCGCAATCCATCTCGCAGACAAAAAAAACACCGCTTAATGTCTTATTTACTCGTTTCGCACGTGGTGATGAGTGCGTGCACGCGCGCTGCGAACCAGGAGGTTAGGGGCGCTTTAAGCTCGGCATGACAGACAGACAGCCCCCGCCAGTCTGCCAGTCTTTTCCGCACCGCGGGTTTGATGCGCCGAAAACCCAGCGGAACGGAGCAGAAAAAAACACCACCCCGCGCGTACAGTATGTGCCACGGAACACCCCATGTTGTGCCACTGTTACGCGCTCCCTTTTCCTCGCATGCTTCCCGCACTATAGTCCCAATTATGCCCATATGTTGCGACATCGGAAGCCTCAGCTGTCCGCTCCCCTGCACACTTTTACGCACGGTCGCTAAATGTAAATAAAATAAAAAAATCAAATTCACGCGTGCGAGCGAGGTGGGTGCGCGTGCTACACAAACTTAGTGGAGAGAGACTTCCAACAATTCGCCTGCCTCTGCTGTCTGCACGTAACACGCAAGTAAGTTCATCGTAATACGCGGAGCTGTGTGTGGAAAGCTAACGTGCCCTTCGTCGCTAAAAGGGCGAGGGCGCACAGATTAGGCTGTCACCTCGTAATTGACCGCGCGCTGTGCCCTTTCGTATCGATGCCAAATATTGTGCGTGCGAGCAGAGGCGCTGGGAACCCACAGTCATTCACCCACAACATTTCCGTCCTCTGCTGAAAGGTGAAGCGAAGAGGGGAGAAGAAGAAGAAGAAGAAAAAAAACGCCAAGTCCGCTGGTTTCTCCAAAGCGCATGGCATAGCAAGTGCGCGGAGACGCTGCGCTTACCTCGTGGAAGTCTCCCGGCGCCGGGTCGATAATTTCTTCTTTTTTTACACCATTAACTCTCCGCCATCTTCGGCACTGTTTGTTTAAATGGGAAACACTGCCGAAATCCAAGAAGCCAGTTCTGTAAGTTGAGTGCCGCCGCGAGTGCGTCTGGGTAGGCGAGTTCGCTGCGAGGGAGCGCTGCGTTTCCGGACTCGCGTTGCCAACCGGGAAGTGGACTACAAGTCAGGCTCCTCGCGTCCGCACGCCAGCGGCAGCAGCAGGCAGGCAGGCAGGCAGGCAGCAGCACACGGCAGGAGAAGGTGCAGGGGGGAGGTAGCAGCTCTGTCTGGTCCGCGGACGGAGCGACCGCGGCGATGCCACAGCGCGTGTTTGCGCGTTTTTTCACGCCACTGTAGCGGTGCTGTACATTTAAAGAGGCAGAGTTGGAGTTAATTTTTGGGGGGGAATGGCGGGGAAGCAGACAGTCAGCTTTAAGTTGGGATCAAATTAGGTCGCGAAGGTCTTACCCTCGTCTGAAAATGACGGGGAGGGCTCCTGCTGTTGCTGCTGCTGCTGCTCCTGCTGCTGACTGTACATTTTTGCGTCACATCTCCGCACTCCAAAATACAGACGACCCCAGGCATATTTGAATGCGATTAGGCTGTGTTCTTTTGTTCTGCTAACAAGGGTGTAATTATATCCAATTACACAACGCATTACATGTGTTCGTGTCACATTTTACAGAGCTTTACTGTCATTTAGGGCATATTATGAAGTTTGATGTGTTAGTGCTAGAATATGAATAAGAATGTATATTCATAGGCCTATTGTATTGCTAATATAAACTATTTTTTATTTTATTGTTCTTTTTATTGTTTTTTGTGCTCATGTCAGGAAGAAATATTTATGTTGCAAGTCATATGGTCTACACACACAACATGTTTTTGCTTTTTTTTCACCCTTTTTCAGCCGTTCCCTCCACCCTGTTCGCCCCACACCCCCCATGCCACACGTCTCAAAACAGACAAAACACAGAAAACTGAATTTAACCTCTTAACTCCCACCTGAACCGAGAGGATCTTTTTCCTCACGTCATCAGATTTTTTTTCCCATCATTTTCTTGTTGGGTGTTCAACTCATTTTAGTAACATTTTTGTCATTTTATTGTCACATTTTTGTCATTTTTTTGTCACATTTTTGTCATTTTATTGTCACATTTTTGTCATTTTTTTGTCACATTTTTGTCACATTTTTGTCACATTTTTGTCATTTTTTCGTCAATTTTTGTCATTTTTTTGTCACATTTTTGTCATTTTTTTGTCAATTTTTTTGTCAATTTTTTGTCAATTTTTGTCAATTTTTTGTGACATTTTTGCCACTTTTTCATCAATTTTTCATCTCTTTTTTGTCACATTTCCATCATTGTTTTCGTCTCAGTTTTGTTGCTATTTTCACAGCTTTTTTTCCAGAAGCTTTTGGACTGGGCTAAAGCCAAACTGGAGAAAATGTGCTCGGTTCAGGTGGGAGTTAAGGGGTTAAAATAGATACATCACAGCTATGGCAACAACACTATATAGACAGATTGAAAGATAATAATAATAAATAAAACAAATTTAAAAGAAGAAAAATCATCAACAATAACATCTGAAAGGCCTAGTTTTCAAACATGTATATGTAGAAGTAAATTTACTGGGGTATGTTTGGGAAACATTGGAAAAAATGTAGGAAATAATGTAAAAATTTGGGGCAGATTGGGGTAAAAATTGGGGAATGTTTTTGAGAGAATGTGAAGATATTTAGCGGGGAAAATAAATAAAGAGAAAAAGAAAATGTGAAAAAATTGGTGATGAACTATTTTTTATTGATTAAATATACTATTTAGGTTTAACCTCTTAACTCCCACCTGAACCGAGCAAATATTCTCCAGTTTGGCTTTACCTTAAAAAAAAAAGGACATCAAAGTGGCGACAAAAACAAGACAAAAAAAGCCATGAATGAGGAACAAAAAAATCAACAAAGGGGAAACAAAATAGTGACACAAACATGAAAAAAAAAAATACATAATGACACAAAACGAGACGAAAGGGCAACACAAAAACATACCCAAAAAAAGCCACGGAAATGCACCGAAAAAGTGACAACAACACGGAAACAAGGCAAGGAAAAAGATCAGTCTTAGCTTTCAAATGAGGCGTTACACTGGCATAGACACTCGGTTAAGATGGGGGGTAAGGAATGCACTCTATTATAAAACAAAATCTTACCACACTTGATTCATGATATCTATTTAAATCACCTTTTCTTAGCCATGTGCAGCAGTTACACATGATTGCAGGTCAGTTCATCGTTGTCCAGCCTTGTTTGTGCACCAAAGCACGTCTGTTGTTGTCATGACCCGTTCTGAAATGCCATATCCTGCAGCTTTTTTACAGAAACCGGATATCTCGATCACGATTGGCTCCTCGGGGGCACCGATTTCTTATGGATGAGGACCATATGTGTTCAACCTGTTAGGAAGAGACCGATCTGGACACTTGGTTTCAGCCTTTACTGCTGTAGACCTGATCATGGCCACGGCTTTGTCCTGGTTAATGCTTTACTTAGACCTGGATGAGACTTGGTTTAGTCCTGATTTAGACCTAGGTTTGTTAAGACCTTATTTTATCCGGGTTAAGACCTTGTTTAGTCCACTTAAAAGCCTTGTGTTAGTCCAGTGTTGATTTAGTTGAAGTTTATTTTGACTTATGGTATTTAGTAATAAGGAGATAAATGATGAGATCAAGATCAACATTAATGAAAATGAAATAGAAAGATTATATCATATAAAATTTCTTGGAAGCCACATATTTTAAACACGCAAAAGAAAGTATCCAAAACTATTGCAATTTTGTATAATTTGCAATATATTTTGAACAAAAAAGCATTACATTTACTTTATGGTTCTCTTGTCACACCGTACCTAACGTATGGCATAGAGATTTTCAAAATTTCCAATTTTCCTATTACAAAAGAAGATTATCAGATTAAT
Organism: Gobius niger; assembly: GCF_951799975.1. Classification (NCBI taxonomy): domain Eukaryota; kingdom Metazoa; phylum Chordata; class Actinopteri; order Gobiiformes; family Gobiidae; genus Gobius; species Gobius niger. The sequence goes on along the minus strand of NC_136857.1, from coordinate 5,037,295 downwards.
TAATTAATTAATTATGCACCTTACAATTCACCAAGACATTCACTGTTTATCCAATCAAAAATCCTATGACTTAGTCGATTTGTACACGGCAAAGTTCAGTTACCAAGTTAAACAAAATAAAATCCCTAAATGCTTGCAAATATTGTTTACCCAGCGAGAAAGTAACTATAATCTCAGAGGAACATATATATTTAATCAACCGCAAGTACATTCTACATTAAAGGTATACAGGAGGATTTTCCCGAATTTTAGGAAAGAACCGCCCTCTCCGAGGAGAAAGAATCTCCCAAAAACACTCTGGTCTTGTTTCTCTCTTCTGAAGCCTTTCTCTTCTTCTCATACACTTTTTCTCTTGCGACCCTCTGCCATTTTCAAACGACTCGGTGCGTTCTGCGAGCAGCAATGAATGGCTAACAGCGTAGCTCACATAGGCTTGAAAGTGCGCATGCGCAGAAATTAACAAGGGGCGAACGCGCACGACGGCCTTACGTAGGCATATCACCTGAATGATTGACAATTAGGACCAATCGTCTTGATGATCCACCCGGAAATAGAACATCCTCCGCTATACCTTTAAGAAAACACTGTTTATCAAGCAAAGGAGTTAAATTATGGAATAGCTACTGCAATGAGTTAAAACAAGCTATGTCTCTTTTTCAGTTCAAAAATATTTAGAGAGAGAATAATAATGGAAAAATATTTGACAGAATGAAAATTAATTAAATATGCTTCTGGAGCGGACAATGGTCCACCTGAGTTAATTCAGCGAACGGATGGTTATTACCATTAACGTGCTGCATTTATGATTTAAAAGTGAAGGGCAGGCACAATAAGCTTTACCCTCTGCCTGCACCTGCTCATCTATTGTGTTCATTGCTTGACTTGTAGTTTTGAATGTTTTGAATCATTTGTAAATGACCAAACCGAAATAAACCGAACTGAAGTCCTGGTTTACTCGTTCTGTTCCCTTTCACGCCCCTTGTCACCTTAGTTTATCCTTGATTATCATATTTAGACTGGCTTAGGTTTATTGTGCATCTGCCCTGGTTCCTTATCTTCTCCTTATGCTATATATTATGTGTATGTTAAATAAAGGATACTGATCCTGGGGCTTCTACGACCTCTACAGTGTCACAGCAAAGGAGATGCAGGAGGAGAGGATCACACCAAATCCGTCTCCATGGTGATACAGGCAGACAGGAGAGTTCACGGAGAGAGGGGCAGGCACATGCAGACTCAGGCTGTGGCTCTGTGTCGGTGACTAGAATGAAATAAGACGCAGGCCTTACGATTGGAGAGGGAAAAATAAGGTGACTTTCGATTAAATTGTTTCTGTTTTGAAGTACCGTAAATGCTCTAATATAGGCCGGGGCCTTTATTTACTCAAGGGCATCTCGAACCAGGCCTTTATTGGAACCAGGCCACAATTAGAGACAGGCCTTTATTTATATTTGAGCAAAACGGACGACCAGGAAAACGAAGAAAAACGAGATTTGTGTCCATTTGCACCTAAAATATTAGGTTCATTTATTAATTAACATTTCAAACCCTCTCCCAGCGGCTGGAACATTGACGCCTTTTGATTTGTCGGGACAACAGGAAGTGTTTCGTTGCTGTTAGCGGAGCTTTGACATCAATGTCACTGCAGGTTTCTGTTTCGTTTTTACCGCGGACCGGATTATTTGTTGTTATCTTTTGTAAAAGGCGAGTTTAGACGGAGCGTTTGTGTTTGTGATCGATCATGAGACTGACCCGAGAGAAGACGAGACGCTCGCGCTGATGGGAGGAGTTATTTTGAGGCGTGAGACTGACCTGCACACGGAGCAGCTGGACGTGCTTTGAAGACGCGATGGAGACTTTATTAAAACCCTGGAGGGTCACACAACATTTGTTGTTTGCCCTGTTTCCAAACATAGTCACAGGAGGTTTGAAAAGTGGCTGAATCTGTGTCAAAGTTACGCTCGGATCAGCTCCTCCACAGCGTCCCCCTCGGCCCGGGTTCCTGTTTGTTACTTCCTGCACGTGAGTTTTCATTTACACCAGTATGAGACAAATTCCTAACATGGGGAATATTTCTACTGCTATAGTTTCTAATAAAAGCCCCGGCCTGTTTTAGAGACCAGCTTTAATTTGCCTCCGCCAGCCGCGAACCCGGCCTCTGTCAGAGACCCGGCCGCTAATGGAATGCAGGCCAGTATTAGAGAATTTACGGTATGTGAACTTCTGAACAAATTCAAGAATTGCCGGTAAACTATAGGTTTATAAGTTTTCTACATAAGAGGAGCTCATGGAGTCTGGGTGTTTTGTTGCTCGCAGATGACATTAACTTTGCAGCTTTTACTATTTGATAAATAGTTAGCTTAAGTTTAGTTTAAGGCCGGCAGTGAGGCATGATTCATGGAGCCTATTTCCTACAGTCATAGCAGAGTTAGAAAGTCATGGCTGAATGAAAAGTTGACACAAAGTCGTATTTGGGAAGGTCTGCTGTTTTAAAGGTGGGGTGTGAGTCATGTGCTCCGACTGGTTTAAAATAATAAGTTGGGTTGCCTTTACCGTTAGTTAATTACAGCATATGTGGGTTTGCAGTTCCTCACCTGAAAGACAGTCACTGAACTGGAATATTTTCAACTTTACTGCATTAGACGTAGGATGGGGTGGGGTTCATTCATCATTTCAAATCATTTTTTTTATTTCTGTGTTGTGTAGTATATAGTATTGCGTAGCGTAGTTCAAGTTAATTCTGAATGTAGCTGTACACCTGCTCCTCTGTATCATTTTTTTGCTCGTTTTGCTCTCACTTCTTGCTTGAAATAAAAACAAAATGAAAGGAAAATAAAATGATCTGGCAACCCAAAGTGTGGGACTGATTTCTGATTTTCTGATAATCAGTTCAAGAACTAAAAGTAAGTGGTTTATTTGTCATTGTACAAACGTACCACGATATTGTGTTCAGGTGTTAGTCCTGAGCTGCTGCGACTGAGCCACGCCGCCACAGTGAGGTCGAGGAAAGTGTAGCACCCGGAGGAAACCTGGCTGGCCGCCCTCAGTGCTCCTCTGAAACAAGTTTAAGTCTAATGGTTTTGTACAGCCCAATATCACAACAGAAGTGGCCTCACAGCTGCACCGAACATTAAGGCAATAAAACAGAGCAATAAATATGACAATTAAAAGTTCAGGTGAATCCAGGCAAATATAATGTCCAATAGGAGGTAGCGACGAGCGGCGTGGGCGTCCCCCGTCCTTAGACTCTCCAGCACGGCAAGGAAAAACTCAAAAACCCGGCAGGAGAAAAGAGAAACCTTGGGGAGAACCACAGAAGGAGAGATCCACTCCCATGGACGGACAGGCTATAGAGACCCAGGGCCGAAGGATCCCTCAGCAGACGGGCCAAGATCACAGACCGTCCAGTCCTCAGATTGTGGATGGAGTGGGACAGGAGACACCATGTGAACAGTGATGAACAGACTACAGATCTTTTGAAACAAAAGATGTAAACATAAACAACATGTACATCATGTTGTTGTTTACAATTTACAATTGTAAATCATCATAATATGTTATTTGTAAAATCACTATTTGAAGAAGTTTGCCTGGAGATAAGCAGTGCTTAAAGGAACAGGCCACCGTTTTTCCATACTGAGATATGTTCTTACCTTAGCTTTGACGAGTTCTTTAGGACCTGTCTGATCTTCCCCCGTGCCTTCAGTCACGTAAACACAGCGCAGACGGCGTTAGCATTTAGCCTCTCCCTCTCTCCTCTATCGCTCCAAAACAGGTCAAGATAGAAGCTACCAAGCTCTTCCACGTTTTCCCTATTTAAATATGGTTACATGAAGTGTTACACTACAAAGTATAATTACACAAAATTAAACAATGTGGATTTTCTAAGCGGATAAAAGGGGGGACTATATTGTAAGGTGTAATAATACCAGGAGTTGTTCGAAATCCGCGCAGTAATCTTCACTTTGCTGCTTCTATCTTGACTTGTTTTGGAGCTATAGAGGAGAGAGGAGAGGCTAAATGCTAACGGCGTCTGCACTGTGTTTACGTGACTGAAGGCACGGGTGAAGATCAGACAGGTCCTAAAGAACTCGTCAAAGCTAAGGTAAGAACATATCTCATAATGTCTCTCGCCTTTGCTCTGCCCAATCCCGTCAGACCTCGGAAGCTAAGCAGGGAAGGGCCTGGTCGGTATTTGGATGGGAGACCAGACTGGTTGCCTCGCTTCCTTCAGTCTACCCCAGGGCAGCTGTGGCTTACCACCACCGAGTATGGAGTGATCGAAGAATGACGACAGTTTTGGCGCTTTGAGAAACTTGGTAATGCAGGCTTGTAAAGCGCAATACAAGTTTAAGGCATCATTATTAAATCCGTCGTTTAAGGAACTTCTGGACTGAAGTGATGGATTCTGGAACAGGCCAAGACAGTGACCAGAACTCTCATGAAATGCCACTACATCATCTCAAATC
>NC_136857.1:2545326-2562826 GCF_951799975.1 Gobius niger | reverse complement strand
TTTCTAATAAAAGCCCCGGCCTGTTTTAGAGACCGGCTTTAATTTGCCTCCGTCAGCCTCGAACCCGGCCTCTGTTAGAGACCCGGCTGCTAATGGAATACAGGCCAGTATTAGAGAATTTACGGTAATGTCTCTCACTTAAGCTTCATTAGCTCCGAGTCTCTGAACGCTCCGATGTCGAGCAGCCCTTCCCTGGAAACCTATTGACCCGTTAAACATCTTGTTGATGAGGACAACTAAGAGCTAGACAAGTTAGACATTTTGTCAGTAACTACTTCTCTTCAACAGGCTTTATCTTGCTACCTGTCCTTATCCAAAGCCGCTCTCAACTTGTCGACTGTAAACCTCTGCACGACTGAAAGCTTACACATCAGCTCATGTGTCTACACCCGGTCTGAATAGGCAGTTTAATACGCAGGCATTTCAAGTTAACACATTGTAGGCTGACATTACCCTTTTACAGACTTCACACGGCTTCCACAGGTACAGAAAAAAAAAGGAGAGAAGAGAGAGAAAAGCTGACCCTGGTTTGTTTCCCTGTTTAGCACCAGCTTTATTCTGTACATGAAACAGCCTTTTGATGTGCGGCTCGTGAGTGCTAGTCATCTGAATGCGGAGTGAATATTAACATGCAGCTTGTAGCCCGCACTGTCTCAGGCTCTCAAGGGTTCTGGCTCGCGCTCACGCTTAACATATGCAGTCCCAAAATAGCTTGTCCTAACCTTAACTTGTGTTTTTTTTTTTCTATATATGTAAATGTGTATGGTCCCTAATGAGGAACCACAGGGAACAGTAGAGTAGATTCTACATTATGGATTCTTTGTCGCACTATTACTGGCGTTATAATCTTTTTTCCTCCACCAAAAAACATACTGTACGTAGAGGTGCGTTTTGACAATTTTCGAGGAATCTTGAATGATCAGGCCATAGTCGAGACACATTCACACGACTCACACCTCTTGCAAAATAACCAACTGTGATGCTATTGTTTGTTCTTGCATAAACTGATTGACTGATGCACACAGAGGGCACGGGAACTAAACAGTTTTCTACCCTGAAATCCAGGTCAGATTGTTGGTAATGTCCGTGCAATCTTCAGCTTCATACCTGGCGCAGTCGGGTGCTGGACGGACTCCCATGATGTTACGCACAGCGGTGGTTCCTTCCCCAAGCTTTTCATCCTACAGACCATACCGGACTGGAAAATGTTCTGCTACGGTGGGAGTGAAGGGGCACATGCTGGTGTTTTGGTCACGTTTCTTCGGCGTGGAAAGCCTGACCATCGATTTACTCGGGAGATGGACAGTGTTTAACTCACAGTGGGAGCAATAGTTTGTAGTTTGTCCTGCGAGCGCTTAATAAGTTGCATGAGGCAGCGCACTATGTAAGTGTAGAGAAGAGGAGAGCGAAGAGGAAGTGCTCGATTCTTTATTCTTTATTTAAGGATCCCCATTAGTCTTTACCAACGCAAAGACTACTCTTCCTGGGGTCCATTCTCATTCAAAAGGGTAATTTATACAACACACATCGACAATACAGAGTTCCTCATTCAATTCAATAATTGAGGTAAGAAAAAAACAAGACAAGGTGTATTACAATACTCAAAGCAACATTAAGTCAGGTTATTTATTTGTATCTGACTGATGACATGTTTCTATAGATTTATTTTAAAAGGAAGATGATTTTTTAGTCTCTTAATTTCCTGAGGCAGCATATTCCAGTGTGAGATGGCTCGGTATATAATAGTCCAAGTGACATAAAACTAAAGACTGTAATACGAGTTTTCTTGTTTCTAATGACATAAAAGGGGCACTGCATCTTATTAACGAGATGTTCCTACTCATTTTACTCACAATGTTATTTATATGTGTCGTCCATGACAGAGTTTGATCCAAAGTTACTCCCAATAGTTTCATCTCTGTCACTTGTTCTAATGATTTGCTATTTAGGGAGAGTTTTAACTTTGTAGTTTCTCTCATTGCATGTTGTGAACCCAACATCTTTGTTTTTAATACATCAATTTGAACCTGTTCTCGCTCACCCATTCATAAGTAGACATTAGCTCCTGTTGTAGCATGTTTTATGGATGTATGGGCGATGTAGTCAGTACTGTCGCCTCAGGTGACCCCTTTTTTCAATAAGCGACTCCCTGAGGCTACCGGAGAAAGCACTGGTGCATAGTTGCTTGTACGCAACACTGCAAATAGTACCCTCTTAAAAACAAGGAAAAAAATCTTAAAATAAGACGTTTTGTCTTGTTTTAAGGAAAAAATTCTGCCAATGGGGTCAGCATTTTTTTCTTGCTAAGAATTCTTATTTCTAGAATATTTTTCTCATCATAAAACAAGAGAGAAACACTAAATTTAAGCAAATCAAAAGCTAGAACTAAGCAAAATGTCCTCAGAAAATGGAATCATTTAAGGAAAACATTCTTATTTAGTGAAAAATTTAGGATATTTTACTTAAATGTTGCTTGATTTAAGTAAAATGTTCTAAATGACTCACATTTTTGAGTAAAATGTTCTTAATAAATACTAATATTTAATGAAAGTATTGCTGCGCCCGGAGACCCGTCTCCATGATGTGGAGCCAGGCTGATGGTCAGAATCACTTGCTGGAGGATTCACCTATTGTACATGTTTTTAGTGGTAGACACGGGGAGAACATGCTCCTCACAGAAAGACCCCGTCCTGGTGGGAATCGAACCCAGGACCTTCGAGCTGTGAAGCTGAGGCTCTAACCGCTGTGCCACCGAGCCGCCCACTTTAAAGAATGGAATGTTTTATCTCTCTGTGAGAATCAGTTCTTACATTAAGAGTTGGGTTAGGGTCTTGTGAGGGTCTTAGTTTTTCTTAAAATAAGAAAAAATATTCTTTGTCTAAAATTGAAGAAGATTCAAAAAGTTGTTCTTTCTTGTTACAAGAAAAATGTACATGTTTTAAGCAAATTTATCTGAACAAGAAATGGCCAGATTTTATTTCCTAAAATAAGATTTTTTTTTCTCCAGAAAAATTTGCTCCACAAGACATTCTTACTTTATAGGGAAAAAATAAGAACTTATTTCTTAGAGTAAGACATTTTTTACTTGCTTAGAATCCACTTTTTGCAGTGAAGATGCCAACTTTGTCTTGAGCAATGCTGCTGTTGCGCCGGGTGGAAGATCTGGCCTGAAATGTCAATATTAAGCACCCAAAGTACTGCGTAGGTTGCGCTCAACATACTGTCGAACTCGGGATCAAGATTTGTTCGATGTAGCCTCTTTGGCAATAATATTTTTTCACAGTTTTACGTTGTATTTTGCTAGCGTTAACCTACGGACAGTGTTTTGCGGTTCTCTAAAACGGCTATTTTCTGTGGAAAGTTTCAGTTCAAATGCAACACAATACAAGTGATCCCGAACTCCTGAGGCAGCAGCCGACTCTGACATTATGGAACCATCTAATTCCAGATTGTGGACACGACCTTTTGAAAAGCAGAAAACGATCTTTTAAGCCAAACGCTCCGACAAGTCCATAAAACGTTGCGTTCAAAGTCAAAGCAACTATTTGACCTCTGTGCGCCTAAATGTCACCCCCGGGGCTACGAACATCACAGGGCGCGCCGGTATCTCGGCACTTCTTGCTCCCATGTGTCGGGGCTGGCAGCGTCTGAGGCCAAGCACGCGTCGATGGGAGTCGGCGAGAACAAAGGCGGGATGATATCAAACGGAAACGCGGGGCAGATTTTGGCTCCAGATCTGTTTCCTGCGCTGAATGACAATGAGGTTTTCTGTATAAACTGGCAGCGGGGAAGAACACAGAGCCGGATGGGATTACAGAGGGAGTAGTAGTGGTGGTAGAAGTCCCGCCTACATGGACCTATCGAGGAGCAACGCTAACTGCAGATTCTCTTTGCAGTGGACCTGAGGATATGCCTACAGTTTCTTCGTCATATTTAGTCCCTTGATGTCTTCCTCCATTTGCTTCTGTTATCCATCCTCCAGTTCCTTTTCTTTTGGTTTCCGTTCGATTACAACCTTTCAAATCTTCTAATCTTTCTCCCAGACTTTGCCATTCTCTTTACAATGACTCTCAGGATTTTTGGACATTTTAGTTCCTCAGATGTAACGTGAGAATTTACTTATGATTTTGGAATATTTCTTGTTATATTTCTTGACGCTCCAGCATGTTTCCGGACCATAGAAAGGTTTGCTAAGCGCTAGGGACTTGAATAGTGCTTCTTTTGTTTCTTTTGTTTTATTCTAAGGATTTCCATATCAGGCAGGAGCCGCTGAGACAGCCTTTTCTTGTCTCTGGGCTACGATCTAAGAAAAAAAAAAAAGGTACTAGTAGTAGAAGTAGTAATGCCAATAGCAGTAGTTGAAGTAACAGTGTAGTAAAAGTTGTGATAGTGTTTACAAGGTCTTTGTCTAATGTGGGCTGGTGTAAAAAATGGCACTGCTTTTGATTCTCACACCTAAAGGCTTGTGTTGGAACTAGACCGGAGACTGTGGAAAGTGCGAGACTAATGTGGAGTCAAACATGTATCTATTCGTATGAGATTGAACAAAAAAGAAACATCTTGCAATCTATGAAGGAAATCACGTATTAGATTTCATGTGAAAGTGTAAAATTCTACGAAACACAGAGACGCACAGAGCGAAGCAAATCAATACATTATTTGTATTTCAAACATGTCTTACTTACGCTGAGGCCATGGGATTGGCCACAGGGCTGGATTAAAGGGAACAATGCTGGTTTTACTTGATGGAATGGATGAAATTACTGGAATTTTTACCCTTACACTTTACTCTTTTGGTTCTAGATCATGATTGTGGAAGCTTATTCACCGATAAAGTGAGTGCTGCGCTGATTTGGGGATTTAGCTGTTGAGAACCAACAATCCAGACCATTTTTCATGATATTTGTAGCACTGCAGCATATTCTGTGTCATAGCTATGGACACATGCTATGGCTCGTTTGATGGACAAGAATCTAAGCTCTCCGTTGGTGAAAACAGTTTCGTTCTAAACAGAGGCGAGTTTGATCAAAATCACTTTTCTTTTCTAGATTGGGAGATAGCGGAGGTTTTATGCAACACTTCCCTTTCTGATTAACTCCTCTCTCCAACTCTTTCCTCCTCTGTCCTCTCCCAACGGATACTAACGTTAATATTTCCGTTTCAAGTCCATTTTCAACTACAACATTGTTGACACGTTTTGAAACACCGCGTGTTATCGATCGCTTTTTACCGCGTGTGCAGTTAAACAGCCTGGTTCTCGGATTGAAGACTAAACCGGATGTTTCTCGGTCGTCCTTGGATCAATTTTGACCATTTTAAAACTCAGAGAAATGTTAAAATCCCAGCTGCTTCCATCTGTCCTTGGCACATACCGCTCTGCTTTGTCAAACGGGCTCCAGAGAGCGAGAGAGAAGAGTCGGGTTTACAGCTGTTGCCCTCTCAGATGGAAAAAAAAAGTTTTTAATCAGATTCAGATTCATTTATTGGCCATTTGCAGTTTGAAAAACCACATTGGAAAAAAATGTGCAAAGAGCTCAAAGTGTGACAGAACAAACAAACAATGCCACATTAAAAGCCTAAGGGCAAAATATTGTACAATAAAAGTCCACACAGATAAATATAATAGAAGTGCCTGTTTAAAGTGCCTTGTTTAAAGTGATCACAGCTTGAGGAAAGAAACTGTTAATATGTCGATCAGTAGAACATATGATGGAGCGATACCTTCTCCCTGAAGGAAGCATCTCAAAAAAGGCCTTAGCCGGGCGGCCTGAGGCGTCATTTGCAAGTTTTAAAGCTCGATTCAGTAGTCGAGCTTTATATGTGGCCTCCAAGAGCGGCAAAGTGCAGCCAATGGTCCTGAGGCTGAGAGAACCACTTTGTTCAAAGCCTTCTTCTCTTTCAGAGTGAGACCAAACCACACTGTAATACAACTGGTCAGGACACTCTCAATTACACAATAATAAAAGTTCAGAAGAATCCTAGTATTTTGGGTAAACTCTCGAAGTCTGCGTAAAAAGAAGAGGCGCTGTCTCGCTTTCTTAGCAGTGTTCATCGTATGTGAGCTCCAGTTCAAGTCATGTCCAAGTCCAAGTCATAATCGTCATTTATTTCACGTCTGTTCCTCACAGAGCTACCAAAATCACACATACGGTTTATTAGAGTGTCTAGTTTCGTAATTTAAAAAACTCGCCAAAAAAAGTGCTAAGTCTAAGTCAGAGTAGCCGGTCCTTACATTCTCCGTGATACAATATTTCTGTGTGCGTTTTTGTAGTACCTTCATAACAATAATAATAATGCATCAGACTTATATAGCGCTTTTTTGGACACTCAAAGCCGCTGGACAGTAGATTGACAGTTCATAGCAGCACATACAATTTCAAACGCTTTGGTTCGGACAAAGCACATCAATTTATGAAGCAAATACTACAAATAATAACGATAAAGCTGGATGACAGATTACAACTATTATCGCCATGAAACCTGTTCAAATCCCAAAACTAATGCAGGTCCCTTTTGGTTGTTTCTTTTGTGTTTCTTCTTCGCCAACCATGACACTTATCCACACACACACCTGATTGACGTGGATTCTCCCCATATGGGCTCTCGCACAGGCTTTCATCACATCTCCCCCGTATAGATCACACCTCTCGCTGTATGTATAGCTCACTTGACTGCTTTACTCTCACACGTCTCAGTCCTGCCTGATTCCCCTGATCATTAAACTCCCGATCCAAACGCCGCCGTTACTGCAGATTTAGCACCTCTCGCACCCATCGCAAACGCCCGCTGTTGTTCTGCAGATGTAACGACGCTCGATTCCACTGTACTGTAATGATGCGCGGAGATTGGATCGGGGCAGAGCAGTGGAACTAATGAAGAGACTAGATCATTGACTCCGATCTTTACTGTTATGTTGTTGTCGCTAGTGGTTTCTTCTGTTCTCGTTGAAATGCTGCATTGTTGACACTGCTTTCCACTCCTACTATACTGCAACTGTTGTTCACTCTTCTTATCCCCAAAAACATCCGCTCTGTTAGTCGTCACTTCATTATAAAAACTACCTCTATTATTACAGCATCACTTCGCAAATAGTCTTCTACTTCATTACAAGTGCAAGGTTTAACAGCCACTCTAGGGCAGGGCTTCTCAACCTGGGGGTCGGGACCCACTAGGGGGTCGCGAGACAAATTTGGGGGGTCGCCAGAGCATATAGATAAAATATATGTTTTAATATTATTATTATGGTGTCGTAGCAAACATGCTATTTTACCAGGGTGCCATTATTTGTTCTAAATGTAATTCATTGTTGTTTGTTTGGTTTTTCTTTGTTTTTTAAGAGTTATAGGTTAACCTCTTAACTCCCGCCTGAACTGAGAGGATCTTTGTCCTCACGTCATCACATTTGTTTGGTCATTTTTTGTCACATTTTTTTCATTTTCTCGTCAATTTTCTATCAAATTTTTGTAATTTTTTGTTACATTTTTGTAATTTTTGTGTCATATTTTTGTCATTTTTTTCGTCATTTTTTAATCACATTTTTTGTCATTTTTTTTGTCACATTTTTGTCATTTTTTGGTCAAATTTTTATCACATTTTTGTCACATTTTTGTCATTTTTTGTCATTTTTTTGTCACATTTTTGCCATTTTTTCATAAATTTTTTGTCACGTTTTTGTCAACGTTTTCTCACTTTTTTGTCACATTTCCATCACTGTTTTCGTCTCAGTTCTGTCGCTATTTTCACAGCTTTTTTCCAGAAGCTTTTGGATTGGGGTAAAGCCAAACTGGAGAAAATGTGCTGGGTTCAGGTGGGAGTTAAGGGGTTAATGTCCCTGTTTTTCCCATGGTGTGACCCGGGTGGGGGTCACGATCCTAATGAACTGTTACAATGGGGGTCGCGGCTCTAAAAGGTTGAGAACCACTGCTCTAGGGGTTTAAATTGTATTCAAACAGTTACAGTCCTTTGCTCATATCCTTCTTGAAGTTTCTTGAGTTTTTTTCTTTTCTACTGCCAGTCCCGGAATGCGTGACGGCCTTTCTCATCTCTGCTCTGACATGTGCGTCTCCACTGCCGCTCTGCTGACTGAGAAACCTCGTTCAAAGCCCCGTCTGTTGCATCACGTTCAGTTCCCCCGCCGAGGCCGAATAAAAACACGCTCTCCGCCGCATACGCTCTCCATTGTTCGGCTTCCTTTGCATGGGTTTGTGCCGGATCACATGCCTGAGTCATGGCTCCGTGAGCGAGCGGGTGTGACCGAGGCTATTTTTAGATCAGCCGCAGATTTGGGGATACTGCACTGCAAAAAGGAGGGGGAATTGTTTGAGTGAAGAACAATGATTTGGATTAGCGTCATTTTGACTTGTAGATTTTTCCTTTTCAAAATTTCTGAATGCTCAACCGGTTCTTATTATTATCTTGTTCTGTATAGACCTCCGTGTTCTGAATTTAATGATATGACAATGTGGCAAATTAGCTTTCAAATGAGGCGTTACACTGGCCAATAGGCTGTGAACTCCAGTCGAGAAGCTTTTGGATTTGGGTAAAACTGAGGTTAAAGGCACGCTGCGTAACATTTTGGATCATACTGTTGCCGACAATGCAATCGATGCTCCTCATTACCAGAGAGACACAGAAAATGCTGTTTTTGTTAATCGGACTAGATGCAAGTTTGTCATTTTTATGCTCACTACTGCCACCTCAGGTCTTTTGTGTAGCTGCAGCTTCTATAATAACCCCTTAACTCCCGCCTGAACTGAGCACATTTTCTCCAGTTTGGCTTTAAGGACAAAAAGGTGATCAAAATTTGACAAGAGATTGACAAAAATTGGGCAAAAAAATGACCAAAAAAATGACCAAACAAATGACCAAAAAAATGATGAAAACTTGACAAAACTTGACAAAAAATTGACAAAAAATTGACAAAAAATTGACAAAAATTGACAAAAAATAGACAAAAAAATGACAAAAAATGACAAAAAATGACAAAAAAATTACAAAAACATGACAAAAAAATTACAAAAAAATTACAAAAATTGACAAAAAAATGACCAAAAAATGACAAAAAATGGACAAAAAATGGACAAAAAATTGACAAAAAATTGACAAAAAATTGACAAAAAAATTACAAAAATGGACAAAAAATCGACAAAAAAATTGACAAAAAAATCGACAAAAAAATGACAAAAAAATGACAAAAAATTGACAAAAAATTGACAAAAATTTGACAAAAATTGACAAAAAAAATTACAAAAAAATGACAAAAAATTGACAAAAAATGACAAAAAATTGACAAAAAATTGACAAAAAAATTGACAAAAATTAGTTGAATACCCCCCCCAAAAAAGATGGGGAAAAAAATCTGATGACGTGAGGAAAAAGATCCATTTAGATGAGTTTTGTAGATCTTATCTTTCAAATGAGGCGTTACACTGGCCTACAGGATTTGGGTAAAGCTGAACTGGAGAAAATGCTCTCGGTTCAGGCGGGAGTTAAGAGGTTAAGCTCGTGCACTTCGGACCCGGATTATCACCTTTCTGAGTGACAGTGCAGGATTTTAGAGGCAGTTGTGGTGAACAGGTCTGAGCTCCTTCTACACATTAGGACGTGGCTGGAACATGTAGGGGGAGGAAAATACTTCATTTTAACATTTTTAAACTCCGTATAGTCCCTTTAAGTTTCAGTCAGGTCTAAGGAGAGGTCAGCCGCTCACAGCAAATACACATGTTTGTGTTATTAATCCAAATAAAACCCACTGTCACTGTCACAGTCAGAATCAATGCTCGTATCCTGTATTATTTGTTTATATTTAGCTTTATTCTGAGTTACACCACATGTAAAACACATAAAGAGAATCAAAATCTTATCTTTCAAACCCATGGCGTAAAGAAACAAGATTCAATGCTACACAGAACAAAGGGAAAGAAGGGGAGAGTTCAGCTTTCAGACAGCCTGGTGGATGAAACCTCCATGGATCGAGACTCCACAGTCTTCCCCCTCATGGCTGGACTGAAGAGGCTGTGAACCGTGGGGCCTCCCGCTGAGATGAGACCCTGTCCAGATCATTGTTGTCGAGCCAAAACACAATAGTTTTACACAGTAGTTCCCCAGGAAGAAGACGTAGTCCATTGAAACACATTGGATAGGCAGGTTGAGTAGATTACTGGCTTAATTCTTAATAATAATAATAATTCTTCCAAAAAGTATAGTCACGTTTTCAATGAACTTCTGAACAAACAGCTTCACCAATCCTGTCCAGTACCCTATGTCCAGTAATCCCTTTAAAAGTTGTCGAATGTCATTTCACTTCCTGTGCATCCATTTTATGCAGTGGGCGTCAGGAAGCCAGAGGCAAATTATGAAGCTGCAAAGGTCAGAGGAGTTTAGAAGCCGCCTCTGTATGACATTCTTGGATATTTTCTCTCCCTCCTATTCCTGTCTGCATCATATGAGAAGTCTTACATCGCTGCAACACCTCGCCGAGTTTAATATTGCATCAAAAGCCGTGGATTTCAAACCGAATCCGACATTCTCCTCAAAAAAAAAAAAAAACGGCGCAGGGAGGCACTGTATTACACCGCACTTCGCACACAGAAGGCGCTGGGCTTGAACCTTAATGCTCGAGCTGCACTTTGGGCTGTCACACTCGCTGCTCTGTGGATCGAGTCGGTGATGTATTGTAATAATAAAGATTTACAAGAGTGAAGTATGACCTAACAGAGCTCTTATGTTTTTTCATGGGCTGGGTTGGTTTATGGAGCCGTCGTTCGCTGCTTCGGTATTGATCGTTCTTTCATACTTTGAGCCCGGGACAGAGGCGAAAACGATTCCTCCTGCCAAAAATATGTTGCGGCACCTCGACTTCCGGACCTATTTATTTGTGAAAGCTAATGTTTTACTCCAATCCATCTAGAGTTTCTCCTACTCTCTGGCAATTTCATTTGACCTTTATTTAGTCGCACTGAGATTCACGATCTCCTGTTCAGAGGGAAAGCTAGTACAGGTTTTTTAGTGGCAGGGAAATCCTACACAGACACTGGGAGAACATGCAAACTCCGCGGAGAAAAGCCCCACCCGGCAAGGGATCAAACCCGGGGAACCGAGAGAACCAACCACTGTGCCAGGTTACTGTAGATATTACAGTAAAGTATTTAGCTGATAACATTTACAGTAGAGATCCAGCTTTTTTGATACCGATACTGGGGTTTGACCATCTACCGATATCCGATAATTACCGATACCAAGAGACTTTCTTACAAGTGAGTGGAAAATGTAATTGACTCTTTTCCATTGTAAGATCAACAAAGTCATATTTTATTGTCATGTTACAGATCAATCATCAACTATATCTATCTATATATATTAATTATATAATAATATATGACTCTTGGATAAACATTTAACAAGAATGGCTTTTCTACACTCAATATCCTTGGGTATAGAGTTTGGGAAAATGCACAGTTACCATGGAGATCCGCTATCTTTGCAGCTGTTAGCATACATTTCCATTGACTAACATTAGCGAGAAACAGTAGAACAATAACTCCAGTGTTTTAACTTTTTAAATCTCCATTAGTTTACAATTGCTGCTAATCCTATAATGCCTAGCGATATGACGTCACGTTTAGGTAACCTAAAGCCTGTAATTAATATAAATAACTTAATGTAGTGCTCAAGACAGAGCGAATCTAAACAAGACCTAAAAATGAAATTTGTTTTCTTATATTCATGCAACTGTGAAGCACTTTGAATTGCCTTGTGTTTGAATCGTGCTCTATAAATAAACTTGCCTTGCCTCACATTAAGTGATCTGATCATTACAAATATGTTTGATCAGTGATTTCTTAAACAAAGATAAAACACGTGTGGTTATTTTATTTTATTAAGTTGCTTTTACATTTCTGTCATAGGTTCTGACCCAGCCTTGATTAGTGTTCACCAACATTAGCATTCTCCCGCTAGCTTTAGCATGCTATTGCTAACCGCAGAAACTTAGCGATTGAATTCTGCAGGTTCTTTGCTAGCATGCCCATATTCATACATTATTTATAGCCAATACCCGATACCGTACTTTTTCCAGAATCTGTTCCGATATCCAATACCAGTATCGGATCAGTGCATCCCTGGCTTACATCCCACGCCCTGATTTCTGGGTAGATTAAAGTCTATCCAAAGATACTCCATCGTGTTCGTCCTACCTCCTTTTCCGGTCATTTATTGCCCAACTCCAGCTCCTGTAACACCTGCGACAGAGAAACTAAACCCATTTCCCCCCGAGAGGCTAGACATCAGTAAACAGCACTCCCGAAGCTGTGTGTATCCTTTGCAAATTAGGTTTCCTTTGTTTGTCGCTTTGATTGCCGCCAGTATTTGAGCTTTGGCATGGGCCTACAGTTGACTGGCGTTCGTCCACGAGCGTCGCATCCCGCCTGATGAGATTACAGTTCCGAAAAGTGCCACATCATTTGTAGTATTTTTTGGTTTTTCTTAATCATTCTAGTCTCTGTATACTTGCTTCCATGCAGAGTCACCCGTCACTGCCGCCTGTGTACTCGTTAAACAGGTATCGGGAGTACCCATGTGTGACTCTGTAGAGCTCATGCAAATCCACTCTGTCGCCCCCTGCAAACTCCCTCCCTCTCTAAACATGACCTTATTCCCCATTGTTGTTCCTCTCTATGCAAACTAACTTCACCTGTAGGCACCCGGCCCTCCCTCCCTTGTCTCTCCGCATCCTCCAATGTTTCCTCTTGCAAGTGTACAACCTAAGGACATGGGACACAAAAGCTGCAACTCCGCTGTTTTCCTCCCGCGCTAGCTGCCCCTAAGTGGTGGCTGCTTCCTTTTGTTGTGGCTTTATCAACACAATGCAGTGCGCCGGGGATAAATGGGCGAAAACTACTCCAGTATCGAATGAGGGGGTCTTCTGGGGTCTGGGATTATTGACGTTTTTATGAGGGGTTTTCATTGCCTCCGCGCGCAATACAGTGCTGTTATGGCCGCTGGCAACGCTCGCACCCGGCCGGCAGAGGATCACTGACTGTATAATGGCGCTTTTTGCTTTGGTCAGCGGCCAGTCCGCAAAGCCCACAGTAGTGCATTATTCATGGGGAACAATCAAGATTTGACATCTGAGAGGGGTTGTTTTGAACCGATACCTGAGGACCGGCTTCAGAGCTGCCGCTGAAAACAATAAACGCGGTACAACACAGAAATTACAAGCGGAGCGTTTTATCATTTCAGAAATTAGAGGGAGACAAAGAGGCAGCTGTTGACTTTGAAACGGAGCTCTGGGCTTTAGGCGTCGGGCTGTTGGTCGACAAAATGTGATTGTCGTAAAAAGGAAAGTGCAGCTACAAAGGGGAAACGGGTTTTGAAAAGGTGGAAGAAAGCAGAGAAATGGCAGTTTGGTTTGCTACTACTGTGGCATCATTTGGCAAAACACATCATCCTGAACTGGCCCTGAAGTTTGTGATGTTATTGTGAGCAGAATTACTGAGGTAGTTAGTTTTGTACTACTACAACTGCTTCTACCACCACTGCTTCTTCCACCTTTATAACTACAGATCTATTACTAAATACTTTGAGTATACATTGACCTGCTGAGAGTAACACAGGCGCGCTGAACTCCCAAGTCATTATTTGATCATTTAAAGGGTCTATACCAGGGGTCACCAACCTTATTTCAACTGAGGGCTAAGAGAATTAAGTTGTTCGAGGGCTACCAGTTAAAAACAAATCCTAAAGACTTAAACGTACATTGTTCACTTATAGGATTTTGACCCCATATTACATTAAAAAAGGTTCATTTTAAACTCATACTGAGTCACAAGAACCGAAATAACTGTAATTTTAAGAATTAGATTCAAGAAAATGAAGTGTTTTACACTTTAGAAAAAGTCCCAAGGGCTACTGGACATGCCCCAAAGGGCCCCTGGGTGCCCGTGTGCACCACATTGGTGAACCCTGGTCTATACAGAGTTTTAAAATGTTAAAACTATGGTTTTCCACCACAACTGCCTCTAAAATCCTGCACTGTCACTCAAAAAGTTGTTGCTTCAGGTCAGAAATGCCGTCATACACAAGCTTAATATAGAGGCTGCAGTTACACGTAAGACCTGAGGTGGCAGTAGTGAGTTTGAAATTACCAACTTGCATCCAATCTCTTTAACACCTTAACCCCCACCTGAACCGAGCACATTTTCTCCAGTTTGGCTTTGCCCAAATCTAAAAGCTCTTTGAACAAAGTCAAAATCGCGACAATAACAAAATAGGAAAGTGACAAAAGAACAACAAAAAAGTGACCAAAACACGACAAGAAAGTAGCTAAAAAAGCCACAAAAAAGGGACAAGAGCGACAGAAAAGTGGCCAGAGAGTGACCAAAACACGACAAGAAAGTAACTAAACAAAAGCCACAGCAAAACTGCAAAAACCCAACAAAAAAGACACAACCCAAGGCCCAAAGCTGTGGAACGCACTTCCGGTACAGCTTCGAAACATCACTGAGCTGAGTGTTTTTAAATCACAGTTGAAGACACATCTTTTCAGAAAAGCTTTCGATACAAAGCCACCGACTGCTGTTTTTATGTGTTTTTGTTTTTATTGTTGTCTTCTGTGATTCTTGTTTTTATCCTGGAAAGCGCTCTGGGCACCTTCTGGTTGTTGTTGGGCACTATACAAATACAATTTGATTGATTGATTGATTGATTGATTGAACGTTTAAAAAACGTTTAACGTTTAAAGAATGTGACAAAGCTGCGTCACATTGTTGTTGCCACTGTTTCTCTCCAGTCAAGAAGCTTTATCTGTGTAACGTCAAACCGGAGACAATGTGTCTTTGTTGTCTTACGGTATTACTTTTTTACTGTTTGCTCTTCAAACCGCACTACAACGCCCCAAAATGGTTTCCGCGGGATATGGAAAAGTTATTATAACAATTGTGCAAGGCCTGAAATGTCATCAAGACGCCTCAAATTGGATTCCAACAGACTTTCTTTCAAAAATAACGACATTGCTTGATTTCACGTATTACTCTCTTTACTTGAAAATGGTTCAGCAGTTTCCCCATTGTGTCCGTATCACTTTCACAAGCGCATTTTCCCCTCACCCTGGTGTTTTAACGGAACGGTTACGAATCCAAATCCTTGTGTCTGGACATTAAAACGCCGTAAATTTGCCAAAACCCTGAAGTCAAATTTGCCTGAAGTGATATTGTCCTGCACCGCTTTTCCCGCCTCCCCAAAAAAAAAACCTTACATTACCAGTGGAGCATTTTATCACATCATAATGGAAGAGGCAGAGGAGACACAGGTGTTGACTTTGTAATGGAGCGGTGGGGCTTGTGCCGCGCTTTTACGGCTGTATGTAATAGGCCTTCACAGAATAACAGTGATCCTAGTGAAATCTGAGCTGTCTAATTGCCCCCTCGCTTTAAAGACGGAGTGTAAAATCCTTTTTAGCATGACCGACCAAGGGGCTCTGAGCTGCCTTGTAAAACATCCCTGTCCTCCGCTCCCTCTAGCCAGCCAGCCATGTGCCAGTATCACTTCCGCATGACATTAACCCCCCCCCCCCTGTCTCCTCGTATGGGACAGTTACAGTACCGCTCGCAGATTATCAACAAAGAAAAGGAATTCTATTTTTTTTCCCCCACCACCTCCAGCCTTGGCAATTTCTTCCTAGGTGCTCATCTGTGAAATTTGAAATCCATGCATGAATTCTTTTTTTTTTCTCTCCCCCACCCCTCTTCTCTCCCTCCCCTTTTTCTCCCTTTTCCCTTTCGCGCACCTTTGTTTGGCCGCTGTAGTTAGATTGGGTTAGGAAATGGGATGAGCGGTTATCACATCTTGAGGAAATAGGATTCGCTCACACTTCACCCGTGCCTAGATTAGCCGACGTGCCCCGGCCTCATCATTATTCAAGACTTTGGCGGGCCGGCTGATTTGTGGCGTTAATGGGTGCGCACGTGTGATGGCTCGCTGTGGTCATGTTCGAGGGGCTTGAGTGGAGGGGCCGGGGCCGATGTGGATGAGGATGTGAGGCACTGTTTCAAAAAAACTGAACCAATCCAACAAAGAAACACTGAACATTACTATACAACATTCCTGTTTCTTCGTCAATATTTGTGGCTGAAATGTCTTTTACCCATTACCGTAAATTCTCTAATTCTGGCCTGTATTCCATTAGCGGCCGGGTCTCTAACAGTGGCCGGGTTCGTGGCTGGCGGAGGCAAATTAAAGCCGGTCTCTAAAACAGGCCGGGGCTTTTACTAGAAACCATAGCAGTAGAAATATTCCCCATGTTAGGAATTTGTCTCATACTCGTGTAAATGAAAACTCACGTGCAGGAAGTAACAAACGGGAACCCGGGCCGAGGGGGACGCTGCGGAGGAGCTGATCCCAGCGTAACTTTGACACAGATTTAGCCATTTTTCAAACCTCCTGTGACCATATTTGTAGAAACAGGGAAAGCAACAAATGTTGTGTGACCCTCCAGGGTTTTAATAAAGTCTCCATCGCGTCTTCAAAGCACGTCCAGCTGCTCCGTGTGCAGGTCAGTCCCACGCCTCAAAATAACTCCTCCCATCAGCGCGAGCGTCTCGTCTTCTCTCGGGTCAGTCTCATGATCGATCACAAACACAAACGCTCCGTCTAAACTCGCCTTTTACACAAGATAACAACAAATAATCCGGTCCGGTAAAAACGAAACAGAAACCTGCAGTGACACTGATGTCAAAGCTCCGCTAACAGCAACGAAACACTTCCTGTTGTCCCGACAAAATAAAAGGCGTCAATGTTCCAGCCGCTGGGAGAGGGTTTGAAATGTTCATTAATAAATGAACCTAATATTTTAGGTGCAAATGGACACAAATGTTGTTTTTCTTCATTTTCCTGGTCGTCCGTTTTGCTCAAATAGAAATAAAGGCCTGTCTCTAATTGTGGCCTGGTTCCAATAAAGGCCTGGTCCTAGATGCCCTTGAGTAAATAAAGGCCCCAGCCTATATTAGAGCATTTACGGTATTTTAAGTTTTAATTGCGGCCAAAGCTAATTGAAGACCAATTCTTCACACGGTTGATCATATAGGTACATTTCTATTTCACAACTTTCTGGGAGAAAGGGTTTTGCTGCCATGGTAATGCTAACAACAACTAGAATACTAGTTCGCTAAAATGGCTTTATAATTAGAAGCACCTGCACACAGTGGTCTTTCTGTTTTTTATTAATAAAATGTCTGCCGTTATGATATACTGAGGCTATATCACGCAAAGACAAAACATGTATAGTTTCAAAAATACAGAGCCAGTTCAATAAGTGTGCACATCCACATGAAGCCAGTCATGTGTGTAAAACCGCTGCGATTCATCCACCGGGCCTGTGTGTGGCGCTGTGACGCTACCACAGATGATAGAACAAGACAATAGATAATAGAAAGTAAACAGTACCACGCCGTGAAAATGAAACGACGTCATGGATTTTCCGATCTACTACAGAGCAGCTTTAGTA